>NC_058132.1:349536017-349569241 GCF_016433145.1 Gracilinanus agilis
GGAAGGGAAGGGAAGGGAAGGGAAGGGAAGGGAAGGGAAGGGAAGGGAAGGGAAGGGAAGGGAAGGGAAGGAAGAGAAATGAAGGGAAGAGAAGGAAAAGGAAGGGAAGGGAAGGGAAAAGAAAGTTTGTGCTGAAAACTTTATATTCACCAGAGGAACAACTATGAATATTACAAATGAATATCGGTATCCTCCTTTAGACCTTTGCACAAACCTCTTTACCTGTCATGGTCTATGAGAAGAAAAGGAAAAAGAGCTTACCAACCTCTAGGAACACACTCACACACATCCATGCACATATATAGAATAGATATGTTCTTTGTTCCATTTCCATGACAAATTTCGTGAAATGCCATAAATAATTTGCAGTGTTAGTATCAGGACCACAGCAGGTTTGTGTGGGTTGATTGTACATTTAGATGGAAAATGACTGGCATCTTTCATAATGAAGGACGGTCGAGGCCGAATGCAGGGAACTGCGTGCCGCTTATGGCTGTCAGTCTACATCTGTGTGCCAGCAGGCCTGGGTAAGCTAGCTTATAGCCACCTGCAGCTCACTCTCCATGAGTCTATGCCCAGCTCACATATCAAAACAATAATAAAATAGACATTTAAAGCACCACTAAGCCATAAGGTCTATCTGCACAACAAGCTGATACTTCCACAGCCTCCTGGTCTACTCAGCAGAATTCAATAAGAAGCTTTGTGTTCAAATAACAAAAAAGGTTAAATAATTACCAGGTATCTTTTTTTACTTGCCCTAAGAAAGATATCCATGGCTTCTACTCTCAAATTCAGATCCAGGGCAGTCAATTCTAATCTGAGAGTATTGGCCAGAATTGAATCTTGTGAAGTGTTTTAGGATTATTTTAGTCTCAGTTTAACATTCTTCATAAGAGGATATAGTCTTCCCTAAGTGTAATTAGAGAAACTAGCACTGAACTGATTTTTCCCCTTTTAGAGTATCTCTGAAATCCTAAGAATTTTAAACAAATTCCTCTAGGTCAAGTCCAGTTTAGTGTTTAATTTCTCTAAGTCCTTCAGGACTAGATTAGAACACATCTAGAGTGGCACTGACATCCCAGGATTTGTAATAAAGTGGAAAGAGAATTTGGGTCTGGAGTCAGAGAAACCAGCAATGAAACTTGGTAATTGTGCATTATGAAGCAAGTCACTAAACCCACTTTTCTCCAAATGACCTCTAAGATCTCTTTCAATTCTAAATCTATGGTTTCACAAGACATACGCAGGATAAGAGGCCATCCTATGTTATTTTTTGCCTTTGCATCCTCAGGACAAAGCACTGAACCTTGCATGTAGGCAGTAATAAATACATGTATCTGAATTGAAATTCAATTGAATAACATGTTGATCCATAGGTTGCCCTTGATACACTGGAAGGACCTAAGTGGTTCCTACAAACCCACAACTCTATTCAAAATATTGATTTGAATTGTTTTGGTTGGTCATTAATGCCCCTTGCTTCTAGGTCTTTTCAGGATCGACAGAAATGAAGGAATGATTTCTACCCACCCTGAGCAGTTTTGCCCAATCTCATTCCTATGTCTTATACCTCGAAATGTCCATCACTTTCCTTGAATCTTCACAGTCGAATAGTTTGCTGTTTTAAATGAACAGCACACAGTGGTGGCTTGACAACTCACAATTCCCTGGAGGTCCAGAAAAGGTTCAGTGATTTTTATTCTGAACAAAAACTAAGATGAAGATTCCTGAGCTGTTTGATAAATTCTTTTTGGGAGCCCAGCCTGGTTCTAGGGACTGTGGTAACACAATAGAATATATGTTTAGATTTAGGTGGTCAAGGGATGTTCCAGACTTATTTGGAAAGAGCTGAGAAGCTAATGAGAGTTGAAAATGGTTTGGGAACAGCTCTACTCTTTCTCAATGATTAAAAGTTGCTGTGGTCTTCTGGGCCTCTGGGATCATATTGGAACTTTACCAGACTTAGTCCCTGAAGTCCTGTCCTCACACTGGCACTCATACCTGACCTAGAATTTGAAGGCATGTTTCAGAAATGCACTCTTTGTTTTGCTCTACTAGTGTTCCTCTCAGACTACAAGGATATTTTGAGATCTTGTTGGCAATGACAAAATCCTAAAACAAATGTACACATAAGACACCATTTATTTCCAAGGTTCTTTCTCTCCACTCCACTTCATTTTTCTTCCTGTCTATTTTCATTCAAAGAATCTTGAGGGTTCTAGACAGAGTATAGATGAAATATTCAAATTATACCCAGCACATCTAGTAGCTGTTCAGTCCTTGGTATATCATTTCGTCTTCATGTGCTTCAGTTTCCATATCTGTAAAAATGAGATGGGTTGGGCTAAATGACATCTAAGTTCTCTTCTAGATACAAATTTTGATGCTATGAACTCCTGGGCTTGACCTGAGGGATTTTCTTCAAAAGAATTCATAATTGTACCAAGAAGTTCAACAAAATTTAAACTCTCCTTATTGGTGACTGCTAACTCTTGACTCTCCTTTGTCCCTCTCCAGTACTTTCTTGCCATTCCTCTGTATTAGGTTCTGTTGTTCCATGCTGGGTCTGGTGATCAGCAAATGTCATTACCTAAAAAGCTGCACTACATAATTACAAGACACTATAATCTCCAAACATGGGGCTCTGAGATGAATTTCTTAACAACCCATTTTTAGTCGAAAATCTTATTCTTCTATGTGGACTCAGAAAGAAAGGAGAGAGGATGAGAAGAATTTGATGGTTAATTGTCCAAGATTATAACAGAAGAAGAGTAAGATAGATGTTGACCAAAGGGCCCACTGGAGTTACAGATGGTGAAAATAAAATAAAAAAGACCCCTTGTCTGGACTTGGAACATAGTGTCCTCAACATCACTCCCGCCTGCTGGGTTGATTTATTGTGTATCTAAGATCTAGAGCAGTATGTGCCAAGTATTCAGATGAACGGCCACCCTTGGCCCACCGCTATGCTGTTATCCCCAAAACAGTAACTAGAGGGAAAAACACACCAGCAACCCTAATGCAATAGGTGCTACTGCTAACTTCCCCTCTCAGCCCACCTAGCCTTTCTTTCTATACTCACTTTATATGTGCTGTTTCCTCTTTTCCACATGAAAGCAGATTTCATTCATCTTATACTTCCTCTCTGACCTCAATCATATTCTCCTAAATACCTTGACAGGTGACAACTCCTGACTGAAATGCTAACAGGTTATGATGCCACCCCACCCCATTTCTCTTCTCCCTCTCTCCCCAAATGGCAAGGGTTCTTGGAGGATACCTGCCTCCTGCCCATTTTCTTTTATTTCCTGCAGAATTTCATTACTCATCTAATCGATCCTATGAAATTTCTGATATCAACACATTTTTTATGCTTATTTAGCTGCCCTTTGAGTTTTGGTCATCATCTTGTACTATCTGAATTATTGTAGTTGTCCTCTAAATATTAATTTTATCTGTCACACTCTGTAATTCACCATATGTATAAACACTGCATCAGTTTTCATAAAGAATGTGTCCACATAATTATCCTTCTCAAAACCTTCACTAGCTCCCCCTTTGCTACAGGATAAAAAGCTTAAACTCTGAAATTAAAGTTCTTTCCCCAATTCTTTCTAACTCTGCTTTACTCATCAGCAATGTGAATCCTCTCCTGGAGAGAGAGGGGGCTACACAGCATCCCCACAAACATGCTCAATACATTCTTACCTGCAAGCTTTTCCACATCCTTTACCCTTTCCCTCAATGTCTTCTCTCTTAACCTCCATTTATGCACCACCCAAACTAGTTCTGTTTCATCTGTAAAATGAGGGGGGTTGACTCAATGACATTTAAGGTCCCATCTATCTTTGAATCTATATTCCTATGATCTTTAAGACTGAGTAGAATTCTCCACCTCCATTGTGCCTTCATCTTAGAGGGGACTTTACTATCTTTAATCCACAGTGATCTTTCTCTCCTCTGATCTCATATAGTGAACTACTCATTCAGCACTTACATTACATGAAGCCTCTTAAAAAAAATACTCTGTGTGTGTGTGTGTGTGTGTGTGTGTGTGTGTGTGTGTGTTTTCTATCCTTGACTAGATTTTAAGAATCTCTCTTGCAGGGACTAAAGCTTATGTGTAATTCTTTCTGTTCCCTAAGGCACTCAGCAAAGCACTATGAACATAGTAGGAACTCAATAAATATTTGTTGAATAAATGAATCTCAGGTGAATTATTGAAAATGCGGCTTATGTGCAAATCTTCCTTTCAAGTTCATTGACAGGACCTACTCCTTAACTACTTGATTTGTTATCTTCTCAGACACTCATTATTGACAATACCTAATCTGCCTATTCATAGCTTTGTTGACTTTTCATCTCCCACAGTGGCAGCAAAGCCCTCTGAAACCAAAACACTTGGCTATGACTCTTGCTTTAGGAAAGGTTTGAGAGGGCATCTAGGACACTAGGACAGGACAATGCTTTATATCCCTGCTGAAAGCCTGGGACTCTGCCTTTAGCAATAAAGTACAATGATCAACTGTGAATGACTAAACTATTATTGGGCAGTGCAAAGATCCAGGACAACTCCAAGAACTCATAATGACAAAGGATATCTCTGCCTCTATAGAAGGAATTGAAAGTGTCAATTTTATTTCCTCCATGAATTTTTCCTCTAGTGGAAGTGCTATGTGTTTTCTTTTACAACATGATAAACATGGAAATATGTATTGTATGATAACACATGTACAACCTGTATCATATTATCTCCCATCTTGAGTTGGAGGAAAGTGGGAGGGAAGCAGAGGACATGGATTACAACATATGAGAAAATGAAAATTGATAATTGTGTCAGCATGTATTCTGGAAAAAAAATTAATGTAAAAAAATATCGCCTTTAGGAACACTTCCTTTTCCTGTAGTGTATGGGATGTAAGGTAGACTTATAGTTGATTTGCTGTTATCTATTCTAAGAAAACACCTAGTAAAATTACCCTTCTCAAAGCATGCAATCAAACTTTACTAATCAATAAGGATAACCAATACGAACAGCAGCCTCTCAAAAAAAACAAACACCAACTTGCTTCTTAGAGGTTCTGGTATTCAGGAAAAGTCTCCCTTTCTACACAATTGGAGGCTGTGTCTCACTCTCCAAGGTGGTCTACATCAATAGCACTTCCCACAGACAAACATGGTAGGTTGCTTTTTATGACAAGTCTCAAGTGTCAGAATGTAAGAAACTATTCTTTTTGCAAACCAGAAGCAAGACGATGGCTGACGGCTCCAGTGGATTTCTTATAGTTCTATCTGTGGATATTCCTAATCTGTTGCCCACATAATTTGATTGGTATGACATTGCATAGGCTACTGATTAACTTGCTTAGAACATTTTTCCCATTGGTGATATGACCAATCAAATGGTCCACATCTGTTTCAAAGTATTATAAACATAGTTTGTTTTTTTTTTTTTCATTTTTGGTTACATTAAAATTTTATTTTTTTTCTTTTTTTGGTTACCAAAAAAGTTAACTCCATTTTGTTCCCTCCTCCATTACAGAAGGCATCATTTGATAAAAAGATAAAAGCATATATAAAACTATGTCTAACATTTCTATTTATCAGTTCTTTCTCTGGAGGTAGACATACACAAGTCATTCTCCAAACAATATTTCCGTTGCTATTGTTATGAGTGGTATGATGCTACTGGATAGGGCCTGATAGAGAAATGGCCCAAGGTCCTCTGGTGGTCTAAGGACCTAAGCTGAGTGAGGTAGGAAACTTGGGTGGACACCCAGTTGTGGTAGTGAACACAGGTCCCACAAAGTATATGAAGCTCAGCTGAATACACACACACACACTTCCCTTAACAGTGCGCAGGACTAAGTGATCAAGTAAGAAGCTGTGAATTGGATCACACAGCTTCTCTGAACCCTTATCCTGGGTTTAACTTGATGGGTAATGCCTATGACTGAGATTTGATCTTGATTGAGTTATCCCTTCCCCTTACATCCAAAGAATATGGTAATGAACTTTAGAATAATAACAGCATTCAGCTAGGTAAGCTTTTAGGATTTAATTGTAACTAACTCAGGGGAAGATCAGGTATTGAAGGAAGGAGGTGTTGGGAAACTACACTAGACCAATGATGATCAGGTTTGATAATCACAGATTGATCAGG
This sequence comes from Gracilinanus agilis, assembly GCF_016433145.1. Taxonomy (NCBI): domain Eukaryota; kingdom Metazoa; phylum Chordata; class Mammalia; order Didelphimorphia; family Didelphidae; genus Gracilinanus; species Gracilinanus agilis. The sequence goes on from NC_058132.1 coordinate 349,542,184, forward strand.
TTGAGATTGTCTGCTGGAGAGATCCCCCTCTCTGTGGCACTCAGGCCAGGCCGGGCACCTTTGGCCCTGACCAGGTGCATTGAGGATTGATGATATTCTTCCTTGATGATAAATAATCAATGTACAGTACAGCTCTATCCAGTAGTTGAGGACGTGATAATTTGTGGAACAGGATACACGTAATCTAAGCAGGTTGGTTGGCCTACCCACCAAGCCACCCGGGTCCCCTTCTCATGAGTGAAAGAGAATCTTGATCCAGCTTCTGCCTTTTATAGTCCTGGCAATAACTGTTTTTTTGCCTGCTGGCTCATGGCATCTGGGTAAGTTCCAAATTCTAAAACTGTTGGTTGTCACTCATCCTGTTCTCCATTTTGCTTATCAAAAATTGATGTTACACTATAGATAGCATTCTCTTGGTCCTGCTTGTTTCACTCTTCATAACTTCATATATGTCTTTCCATACTTTTCCAAAATTTAGTTGCTCATTTCTCATAGTACAGTAATATTCCATTAAATCATATGCCACAATTTGTTTATCCAATTCTCAATTGATGGGCATCCCTTTAATTTCCAATTCTTTGCATATTATTTACCAAATCATAACACATAAGTGTTTATGTTATTGTTGAAAACATTCTATAGAAAAACAACTTACTGAAAACCAAACAAAAAATGGCTTAAAAAAATAAAGTGGAATCAGTTTTGTCAAGTGTACAAACTTTGTGTCTCTTATTTAATTAAGGATATAAAACGTAATCTCATTTCAGCCCTCCACTTCTTCTCTTCCATTCCTCTTCTCCTTAGAGGACATTAAGTTAAACCTCATTTTTTTTAACATTAGGACAGTGAGGTAAAGAGAAGATAAGGGTGATTTTACCAGGGTCAGAGAGCTAGTAGGTGTCTGAGACAAAACTTAAGCCATAGCTTCGTGACTATGTCTGTTGATCTCTGAAATATGCTATGCTAATTCAACCCACTAGGTGAGAAATTATAGATATTAGAGAATTACAGGCACATATTGTTGATATTAAGTTTTATTTTATCTAGCTTAAGAGAGAAGAGGTGGGTCAAATTATTTCCACAGATCTAAGTGCTCAATAAATATTTGAATTGGATTGAAATGAATTAAAATGAAATAAGTTAAATAAATATAACAATACAGTCAAACCTTGATACTGAATTTCAGAACTCCTTGAATTGGTATTTGACACATTTTGATGAAAAAAAAATCATGTTATTGGGCATTTGCTTGGCACTCTATGGGCTTGCTAGAACTTGTTGTTGTCCTGATCTCAGAAAGTGTATGTTCCCTCTGGCCAAAACAAAAAAGATCACAAGTTAGTTGAGGAGCATAAAGAAAAGCTCAACATTGAGAAGCTGCAGGAGCTTTTAAGGGCAATAGCTAATGGAGGAAGAAGTTTTCCTCAGGTGTGGGGGAGGCAAAGGAAGATGACCCCACTTCATTAATCAAGAGAATGTGTGCAAAATGAGTGGAAGTGCAAAACTTTGTGGCAAAATACAACTGTGATAAAGCTTTAACAAGCAGAATTGTAAATCTGTTAAATGATCAGACCACTTCCCACTGGAGAGGAATTTCAAAACAAAGACAAAAACAAACATCATTGGATATGTTTTCTGTGAAGCTTATACCTAGTGAATTTCAAACAGGGTTCAGTGGTAATAAGGGAAAGAAAAGAGAATGAGAAAGAGCTCTAGAAGAGCAATTGCCCTCAGATATCATAGAAGGGGACTCCTCTTCCAAACAATAAAATTCTCCTCCCCATCATCCCTTTAAGCCATGAACTCCTCTCAATACAGGTAAAGTTAAGTTAAAATTATTTTATTTAATCTAATTATTGTTTTTTTAAATTTATGCCTATGTATTACTAATGTTTATTTAGTAAACTACAACTCTATTAATACCTATGATTTATAAAATCTGGGTTTTCTAGGTGTATAGAATGAATTAATTCAGTTTATATTATAACTTATGGGAAAATTCATTTGATGCTTGACCTTTTGAGTACTCAACTTACCTTCTGGAATGAATTAATGATGAGTACCAAGGTACCACTGTATTTATAAATATACATATGTTAATATTTATACATTTATAAATATAATAAAAAATTTAAATAAAATATATATTTATATATTTATAACTATAAATAAATATTGTTACATTTACTTAATTCATTTTAATTCAATTCATTTCAGTTCCTGATTTCCCAGATTATCTATTAGCCTCTATCTAAACTTATATCTTCTTTTCTTGGCTTCTTGAGAAGTCTCTATTAATTAAAAAAATTGGCTGAGGATTTATTTGGGACTTAAAATATATTAATAGATCCCATACATGATTTTCTATGTTACCAAAAATAAAGGATACAGCCAAGAATAAAGAAAATGCTACATACAGTAATTTTGAAGCTTATATAATTTCACAGTTAATATTCTGGAGGAAAATCCTCCCACTATGAGAATTTTCTCACGAAACATGAGTTTTCTGTAGACTACTCCAGTATGTAATTCTAATTTTTATCAATACCTCCCTGGTAGGATGACACTGAGCAGAAAGAACTAGTAAATCTCAGTTCTACATGAGGTCCAGCCCTTTTTCATTATTGTATAGTCTCTTATTTTTCCTAGCTTCTATTATACAAATTGTAGTAGGAACCTTTTAAAATCAGGTACCTCATTACCTGGTTTCACCTTTGTTCAATTATTTGTTAAGTTTGCCAATATTTTCTTTTCTTGATGGATCTGGTTTTCATCAATATGGAAATCTCTCCAATGTCACAAGCTATGTCCCTATAACTCATAAATAGCTTCCCTTTAATTCTTCATAAGAGATCCACCAAGGTACAGAGGGACTTTCTTCCAGATTTCTTGATAATGTTTCGATATCATTGGAAACATGCTAGATGATCCCTACTTACCCTTCTCATTTGTATATGATAAATCCATCTTCTGTAGTCATATATTTCTTTTATGTCATCCCTTAAGCTCCTACTTATAGAAAGACAAAATGTTGTTCAGTCTACTGGCTTTAATTCTTCAGACATGATAGTATTCCATGGCCTATAAGCATCACTTGAAGACTATTGTAAGAGAGAACACTATTATTTCAGGAAGAAGTTAGGAGCTCTTTAAAAGCAATGCACTATTTCCCAACAGAAGTCTAACTCATTTTCTTTCCCCGTTCAACTGTGGGCTCAATTCACTATAAATCTGAAGTGTCTATCTAAGATACATGCATTGACAGACACACTGTTTTTCATTGACTGATGAATGGATATGACCAAAAGCATAGCTATTTACTTAGTAGTCATTAATCCTTATGGAGTATGCTACCATTACTTAATACATATATGCAAGTTATTGACATAAGATTACACAAACTTTCTCTCAAGAAATGATTAAATACTTGTCCCAAAGAACTTTGCTTTAAAAAGATGAATGCCTGTTCCTAGGATGGTAAGGGCTGCAACAAATTGACTAAGAGGCAGGATGAAGAATCTAGTTCCCCAGATCCTTCTCAATTAGTTCTTCAAAATATATCTTTGCTTTGAAATAAATTCCCAGAATATACAAGCAGACCAGTACTCAGTTTTAATATACTGAGACTGAATCATTGGAAGGGAAGAGCACAAGGACTCAGAAGACAAGGTTTTTAATCCTATCTATGCCATTTACTATACTCTTTATCATGGACAAAGAACTTAACTTCTCTGACCTCAGTTTCTCCATCTATAAAAATGTCATAATTTAAGTCCCACTATGTTCACAAGGTTAACATGAAGGACAAATGAAATTATGTGGTGGAAAACACTTAGAAAACTGCGAAGTGGTCAGTATATGTAACAAATTAATGGATCTCAGAGCAAAATGTAAACTATTTTCAAATAACACATGCCTTAACTCCTCCTTATGAGTGTGCATGATAAAAATAACTCAGATTTGTTTAAGTTCTTTAAGATGTTCAGAGCACTCTTCTAAACAACATTCCTATGAGCTAAATAGTCATAGTTTTGTTATCTCCACTTTATAGTTGTAGAAATTAAGGCTAAGAGGAATCATGTAACTTGCCCAACATTGCAAACTATATAAGTCATCTGGAGGGCCGGGGCATTGAAATTGTTTCTATGGACTCTTAAATATAGCCCTCTTTCTATTTACCATAATGCTGAATACAAGTCTCTCCCATCCACTCTGACTACTGACTTTTCCTGGCTTCATTTAAGGACCAATTAAAATCTCTCCCTCCATAGGAAGCCTTCACCAAACTCTCTTTAAGTATGTAGTTTATTCATTCTTTTAATTGTCTCCTATTTTTATCGTGCATATAGTTTGTTTTGTGTATATTTGTTTGTATGTTGTCTTCCCCGTTAAATTGTAGGCCCCTTGAGAGCAGGAACTATCTTTTGCCTCTTTTTCTATCCCCAGCACTTGACATGACAACTTAAACTTAAACATAGTTGGCACTTAATATATTTATCAAATGAATTAATAAATGATAAATACATTTTATTAGAAATTTCCAGAACTAAGGGAAGTCACTGCAACAGTGGAAACATACAACTGTTAAGACAGCTAGATGGTATAGTGGAACATTGCACTGAGACTAGATTCAGGAAGACCCGAGTCCAAATTTGCTGTGATATTAGCTGTGTGACCCAGGCCAAGTCACTTATCCCTGTTTGCCTCAGTTTCCTCACCTGTAAAATAAGTTGAAGGAAATGACAAACCACTATATATTGCCAAAAAAAAGCCCCAAATGGGATCATAAAGAATTGGACATGCCTAAAATGACTGAACAACAATAACTCATAAAGAAACGAAAAAAATTCAGGGCAGCTAGGTGGTACAGTGGTTACAGCATCAGGCCTGGAGTTGGGAGGACCCGACTTCAAATATGACCTCAGACACTTCCTAGATGTGTGATCCTGGGCAAGTCACTTAACTTCATTTGCCTAGCCCTTAGCCTTTCTGTATTAGAGTTGTTACTTAAAGTCAAGAGTAAGGTTTTTGTTTTTGTTTTTTTTTTAATTTTTTTTAAACCCTTAACTTCTGTGTATTGGTTCCTTGGTGGAAGAGTGGTAAGGGTGGGCAATGGGGGTCAAGTGACTTGCCCAGGGTCACACAGCTGGGAAGTGTCTGAGGCCGGATTTGAACCTAGGACCTCCCAACTCTAGGCCTGACTCTCAATCCACTGAGCTACCCAACTGCCCCCTAAGAGTAAGGGTTTTTAAAAGAAAAAAGAAATGGAAAAAAGTACCCAAACCTTGCCAATATGGAATATGTATTTTTAAAAGTTTACTTTCAATTTAAGGAATAAAAAAAACACACAAATTGAAGTTAATGATCTTTATGAGGATCTCATATTTAGAGCTGAGAGAGACCTTGGAGATTAGATTGCTCAATCCCCAAACTGTGTAGGTTTGTTAAATTATTGATTGATCTGGGATCTAAAGGCTGCTATTCAGTCTCTAAATCTATAACTCTTTAGTGTTCCACAATTCCTTCTCCTTTTTCTTTCCATCCTAAATATTCTTGATTTCTTCAACTAGTGCCCTGCCCTTTAATTGTTCCTTATTTATCTTGTGGTTTGCTTTGTATTGTGTTTGCATGTTGTCTCCCCTATTAGATTTTTAAGCGTCTTGAGGGCAAGAACCATCTTTTGCCTCTTTTTGGATTCCCAGCACTTATCAATCACCAATCATTTACTGTTTACTCCAAGCCTGGTACTGTCTTAAACACTAAAGATATAAACAAAAAGTGAAAATTATCTGTGCCCTCAAAAATTATAAACTAATGGAAAGATGTACATATTCCCATTAACAGGAAAATTAGATACAGAGTAACTTTAGAAGGAAAGACACCAACAGCCCAGAAGCAACCTAGAAAACCCTCCTACAAAGGGTAGCATTTAAGCTGAGCCTCGAAAGAAGTCAGGGATTCCGGGAGATGAAGGTGAAAAAGAATATTCCAAGCGTGGGCGACAGTCACTGGAAACACAAGGAGATGAAGGATGGGGCTTTGTTGGGAGGTACAGAAAGTAGTCCATTATGACTGGACTCTAGAGTTCATGGATGAGAGATGACGAGGGACTGAACTAAGTTGGTAGCTATGAAAGTGGAGAAGAGATTGCTGGAACACAGACAGTGCACATATGAAACTGATACACTGTTAAATATGCTAACTAGTGCAATTGAAGCACTAATTAGACTTACACTTCTTAATGCTAGCAATCAAACTTTATTAATTTAATGTGTGCAAACATTAGTGTATATTATCTAGTTGACTATAAACATTAACCCCACTAAGTAACAAACCAACAAGCTGATTTCCTAGGGTTTCCCAGTAAGTGTCCTCATATTGGTACTCACCTGCAAAGCTCCATTTCTGCTCAGCTGGAGACCATGTCTTTCCCCCTGTAGTTGCCTGGCATGTCTCCCTCTGTAGTTGCCTGGCATGTCTCCCTCTGTAAATCAGCACTGTTCTGTTGCTTGAGTCTCAAGTAGAGAGGGGGTAAAGGCAAGGAGCTAGTCTTAGAAACCAAAAAGCAGACTCAGATCTCATAATTCAAGCTTTAGGTGTTAAATTGTTACACCCAAATTCTTATTTGTGTCTGGTGGCCTAATTTGTTTGCCAATGAATTTGATTATTACCTGATGGTATAAGCTAATGACTAAGTTGCTTACCAAATTTTGCCATTGGTGGTCTTCCTTTCTGGGGGGTCTCATATGCTTATTAGTTGTTTATGAACACACATATGATTATATCACACAACAAGCTAGTTACAAAACACTGAAACACTTCACCAAAGAATGATGGGTTAATCTAAAATAGACTTAGTTATGTCTAGGCAACAAACTTATTCTTACTATAATTGCATGTAAGAAATACTATTAAATTGAAACCGCCCAGTTAGCAATTGATTGAATATTTAGAGTTAGTGACACTGAGGAGTTGAGGCTATCACTAGGTGACTGATACCCTACACAGTAATAGGAAAATGACTTGAGTTTGAGTGGAAAGCATATGAATTCTTTGATGTGTATATTGAGGTTGAGATAGTTATAGGACATTCCATTAGAAATACCTAATAGACTGTTGGTGATGAAGGACTGAAGTTCAGGAGAGAGACTAGGACTGGATATAGATCTGGGAAACATACATAGAGGTCAATTGTGAAGAGACCACTAAGTAAAAGCATATAATGTTACACTTAAAATGCTGTGATTTCTTGGTCATCCTGGTGATTTGTAAATCTCCCTTCTTAATTAGTCCAAGGTGATCCCTCTAAGTAGTTTCATCTGTAGCCTGACTTGGTTTATCTATAGTCTATTAAATAAGGTTGTTTCTGTTTGATCTCTTTGTACTACTTGCCTCCTACCCACCCTTTTGATGTACCTTAAGGTAGACTATCATTCCTTCCAGAAATCCCTAAAAGTATGTCTTTAAATAATTTAATCTGTGAGTTGAAAACTTGAGGATCAAAGGGAGAAATGTTACATTAAAAATAACATTAGTGATTCCATTTTGCTTTTATCCACCACTTTGTGAAAATAAGTTTTAGCTGCTTATGAGTCACATGATTTTGGAGAAGTCACTATATTTCTTCACTCCCCATAGGTCTCCCAACTTTAAAAACATCACAAAATTACCTTCGCCTCACCTCAGTGTCTTCTGATCTACTCCACCAAAGAGAAGATTACTCCCTGTCCTTCTCACCTTCATATATCCCAATATTCTTCACCAAAGAAAAACCAGATGTCTCAATCCCTATAATCCTATTTTTCCTATTTTTCCACTCTCTCCAAATTATACATTAATTGTGTAAAAACTGAGTTTCAGGGTCCTTGGTTTACACATGAGCCTTGAACCCCATTTGTTTTGGAAATACTTTCACTGCTAAATAAATTGTCTGGATGAAACTTCGTTGCTTTATTCTACCATAATAATAGAATCATTTTAAATTTTTTAAACTAAAGGTATCTCCTTTTTGATTGTTCACCCTTTGTCCTGACCTCAAAGAGAATGCAATATTGCCAATCTACTTGAAAAGGTGAACAAGAAGCCCAGGTGACAGGATTGAAAGAAAGAGTTTTCACATATTTTCTTAACAAAGAAAAGTAGAAATAGTCATATGCATATGGCCTTTGCTTTTCCATTGCTTGAAATTATTAAACGGTTAATACAGCCTATTATTTCTAATACTCATAAGGCATAGGTCACTCAGTTTAGGATCCTGTGGGTTTAATAAAAAAAACCAATATGAAGGGAATCATGGAAGCTGAGACTTAGTGAGAATGAACATTATTGGTCTTCCCACAAGGCCTTTTAAATCATCTATATAATGTAGGTAGCAATTTTTAATTTTTAGAGACTTTTACTTAGCATTTCTCATCATAATAATCCTCATTATTACAGAATTTTTTCTGATCATTCAATCTATAGACTCCCTTTTCTAGTGCCTCCTATTTATACCTTCATACTCTTAGCAAAATAATTTCTCTACTGCCTGTTTATGCTTTCAATTATTTGTAGCTGTAATCATTCTTCTTGCTGCCCCCAACTCTGTCACCTTGCCAAGTTGCACATATTAAGCTCCTTTAATCTTCCCTCATTAAAAAATCTCTCCATTCTCATAATCATTGTTGTTACTCTTTACTGAATTGCTTCCAACTTAATTGCATCTCTGCATCTAAGTCTGTTGAACTAAGAGCAGTATTCTAGAGGCACCAGAATCTTCCCAAAAGAATGACCATCATGCACCAAATTTGAATGCACTGCTCCAAATAGCCTTGGCCCCTTTGGCTGCCAAATTACATAGCAATATTGTGTGCTGCCTGTCCATATGCCTGTGCCTGGCAGCCCTGGTCTTCCTGAGGGTTTATGCCTACAAGTCTGTCCTTTTTGGTACTGTCTATCTTTGTGAGCTGTTGTTAGAGGCCTTGAAGGAGTGTAAGCAAAGATGCTTATTTATATGTCTCAGACCAGAAAGCATTTTCTTTTAAATTTACATTTCAATAAATAATTTCATTTAATGAAATTAAATAAAAATGATGATGAAAAGAGGGTGTATATGTGGTGGTCAAAGCATCTATTGTATGAATCAGATTATGGCAGTTAAGATTCCTCCATTCTTTATCAACATATTAACTATTTTTTCCATTGTGTGGGAGAATAAGGAGGAACACACACACACACAAACACACACACAAACCCAAGACCTCAGAAACAAGAACTCTAATGATTATTCTTGGTACTCTGGTCACACCTTTGTTCCAAGGGTACAAAACATGTTGGATATATTAGCTCATTAATTTCTATAGTATTGTTGCGAAGGAGGAAAGGCGTAGTAAACTAATTATCCTTGTTTTATAGACAGATGCTGAGACAGAAAACTGAAGTGACTCACCCCTGGCCTATGGAGCTTGTTAGTCCTTTGGCTAAAAACTACTATGAGCTAAATTCAAGATCATTAGTAGGCTTAGAACAAGTAGAAGACTTACTATTATCTTTGTTCATTGGAGGGGTTCAAAAAGGAGATTCAGCTGAGTCTACTGAGCGGCAGTTGTGGTCTTTTGCCCATTCCCACCTATACTGAGATTTCCAAGAGGGAGGTCTGGCAAGAGGAATCTGTTTTTATTCATTAGCAAAATCAAGGACAATTTGAGGGTTTATCCAGATGGATCATCCACTTTAACAAAAGCATTCATAATGTGCTTAGATTTTTCTAAACATCTGATATTCTCATGTTTAGAAAAAATGGCAATGGTTGACTTTTTTAATAAAGGGTTTCTAAAATCTTTTGCATTCACATAATTTTTCCCCTAAAAATATACACTTTCTCCCTTACCCACGCAGAAGGGCATCCCTGAAACTTTATAAATTGGTTATAATAATTAGCCTACCTTAAGACTAAAGTCAATAAAATTGACCCTTATTTCCACGTGGTTCCTTCCCCTGCTTGCCTTCTCTTGGCCTTAGGGTGTTTATATTAACAAAAAGGAGTACAACACAATTCCCCTGAGTTGCTAAGTAGGAACATTCTTAATATTTAGGCAGAAGTTGGGCTTCCTGACTTAATTTACATTTATATTTATCTCTAGGTAGCTCTTGGCCTCTTTGTAGTTCAGGTAAAATTCAGGTTAACTGAAATGTTTGGTTCAAGAAGCAATAGAGTATATTAAAATATCTGTTACTAGAAAGGAACTGAAAAGAGAAAATGGAGAAAGAGCAGATCTTTTCTTAGAACTTTTCCCAGGCCATGAGAGGGGCAGGATGATTGATGGTGTCAGCCTGTGTCTTCTGCTAGAGAAGCCTATAGGTCCAAAGACCTTCCTAGATCCCCTTTTTCTTCCCCTTTTTCTCTTTTCCAGTGAGGTTCAGCTCCTGATAGTCCCTTTCCCTCATGGCATGCTTGAAGTCTCCCTGTTCCCAATAGCTCTCAGTTTATTAGAAAAGACTTCTTGGTGTATCTATGCCAGGCATGAGGAAACTGAGGCAGAGTCAAGTGACTTTCTGGGGGAGTCATACAACAAGTAAATATCTGAGGCCAGACTTGAGCTCAAAAAGATGAGTCTTCTGATTCCAAGACCATCATTCTATTAACTTCCCCAGTTTAGTTTCTAGTCCCCAGAACTGGGAACTTTGCAACCCCTGGCTGCAAAATAAAGCTGAGTGTCAATACTTTCAGTGTCCTGTACCTATAGTCCTCCCTCCCTCTGCAAAAGGAAAAATAGTCCTTTTCTCTTTTCTTTGTGGCCAATTTTCTTCATTATAATTCCATAGCATTCATTTGTCGCTCTTTCCATTTAAATTGTTGCAATGTATAGATCATTTTCCTGGTCCTGTATAACTTTGTGTTCTTCATATTCACTGTTTCATTTATGAAGTAATATTCCATTCGATTCATGTACCACATCTTGTTTGACCATTTTCCGATCAGTGGGCATCTATATGTTTCTGGTTCTCTCCTATTATATAAAAATGAGGACATCATTTTCAAGCCCCTTAAGTAATATCCAGCAGTAGGAATATGACTGGATTTTCCAATACATTTGACAAACCTCATCATACCCATTATCAATGGTTTCCTCAGTTTTCTTTGTCAATTTCACCTAGCGGAATAATAAACTTCCTCTACCCAAAGAAGCTCCTTTCCTTTCCTTTTCTAAGATAGGCAGAAGGAGAAGAGAATAAAATAAAATTGGAGGTAAGATTGTGAATGAACCTATAAACCAAGTGTGTGGATCGTTCTTTGGATACAGACAAAACATCAGAGGGATGCTATGTACCATTGAATGGTTTGGTAGGATCCTGTGAGACTTTCTGAGGTTAGGAGTAACTGAAACCCCTTTTTTGTGTCTCTTGATTAGAAGTGTTCCAAAGATTGGCATATACAATTAAAAGAGAAAAGCCTGAAATGCAGTAACATTGTTACAGACTCGAAGCTTTGTGTACCTGACACTAGCCTCATTTTCAGACTGTTCTGAGAAAGCAGACACTGACTTGGCATAGTTTGAACAAGTATCCCAGGCATCCTTATTGAGTCAGATTTTATTTTTTCAAATGGGAATGTTTTATTTCTCGAAGCAAATGTGTACAAAATCCCACACCTTCTTGGTTCTCCTAAAAGAACTATAAGACCTAAAATAAATAAATAAATAAATAAATGAAAGACTGGTTATAAACACAAGGAAAACCTCACTAGACTTAGCATCCATCAAATCCTGTATCAAGATCAGCCAAGCAGGCAGGCTGCAAGGCATCCATAATGAGAATTGGAGAGTGGAGAACCCTCAGCACTACGGGCTCAATAATTAATCAAAGCTGAAATTCTCTCTAACGAAGGCAGCAGCCGTGGCAGAACCGAGAAAGGAGCATTTAAGGAGCTGGGGCTAAATGCTGGAGAAAAGGAATGGGATGAAAAGAGCTCAAAAGTCATATCCCTGGTGAAAGGGAATGTCAGGTACCTAAATATTCAGCTTGTTGAGGTTCCTGAGAGCATAGTGGAACAAAAATTAATATTACACATGAACAATATTAACTCTCATCTCTTCAAGTACATGCATATGCATAGCTTGAGATTTCTAGTAATTGGAGATTTGCCCTGGACTAGCAAAGATCCAGGAAACTGCTTCTTTTCCCACTTTGTCGTGGGACTTTCAGTAACCACAGCTAGTTATGGGTAGGTATCAAAGCAAAGCACCCCGGAAAAGGAGATGACAAACCTAGTCTCATGACTACAAGCTATACACTTCTTTTCAGCACAAGGAAATGCTAGGTGGTGCAGTGGATAGAGCCCTGCACTTGGAATCAGGAAGACCTGAATTCATCTTTGATTTAAGTCACTTGACTTCCATCCGCTTCATTTTCTTCGACTGTAAAATAGTCTTTGTAACAACAGCTAACTCACAAGGCTGAATCAAGTGAGATAATCTTTGGAGATACTTAATGCTCATTTCCTTTCTCCAGTGAACTAAGATTCAGTAACTGGAATCTTGCAAGGCCCAATGAGACTCTATAAATCACAAGGTAAAGCCTGAAGTCCTGTAGACAAAATGGATGAAAAGTGCTGTGTCTATGTTGATCCATGACATTAATGTGTGAACCTGCTATTGGATATAAACCATGACTAACTAGTCTTCCTCATGAGGAGAGCTCAGGTCTAAGAGGCATAATGCTCTCCCTGCCATCACCATCTTTCTCACTCTTGCAGCTCAGAGCATCATTGGTCTTCCATTTGGCCCTGCTCTACTTAGATGTTAGTAGCATTTGGGATCTCTCATCCCAAGGATTTTTTTGTTGATGTGTCCAATTTCCTTCTATTCCCTGTTCCTTTACCCCCACCTCCCTTAAATCTTTTAGGGAAAGGCTCCCATTGTCTTCCAAGGAAGGGATTACTTAATCTAACCAACATTATTGTGCTATTTTTATTGTGCTATTTTATTGTTGTTCAGTCATTTTTCTCCCCTGCCTGACTATGACCCCTTGTAGTGTTTTCTTGGCAAAGGTACTAAAGCGGTTTGCCATTTCCTACCCCAGTTCATTTTTTAGATGAGGAAACTGAGGCAAATAGGTTTAAGTGACTTGAATAGGGTCACTCAATCAGTAAATGGCCAACGACAAATAAGAATCCAGCTGCCAAACTCATTGTAGTAAAGTACTAATAAGAGAAGACTTTGTAGCTGCCCAGGCTCCCCCTTTCAATGTTCAGGGCAGGTTTATTAAATAATACTGAGCAATTATTTTCATATTTGAGATTTCCAAATTGCTCTGTGTATAATATCTAGGTCACCCTCAAAACAATCTCATGAGAGAGGCATTTTTATAGATGAGGAAACTGAGACTGAAAGGTTAAATAACTTGCCACGGTTTAATGCAGCTAATAAGCATTTGATAGCAGGATTGGAACTCCACACTCTTCTCCTTCATGCCACTAGATGACTTCACATTTCAGCTCTTTGAGGACCTTATGGATGTAAGGGTTCTGAGATTTCAACCATAATAAGAATAATAATAATTAATGTGTAAAAAAATAATTAATGTATATATGGCACATTCAATCCTCACAATGCTCATCTTGAGGTAGGTAATATTATCAGTATTTTAAAGATGAGGAATATAAAGTACACAGACATTGTAAGTTGCCTATAGTCTCAGGGGTAAGGAATGGAGTCAACATTTGAAGCCGGGTCTGTAATATAGTCACCCCTAACTTATGAGAAAGAATGCTATCCACATTGAGATAAAGAACTATGGGAGTAGAAATGCAAAAGCAAAACATATGACATCACTTATCACATGTATATATGCATATGTGATTTGGGGTTTAGGCTTTAAAAAATGCGCTATAACAAAAATGAATAATATGGAAATAGATATCAAGTGACAACATTTGTACAACCCCCACCAAAAACACCCTTTGTGTTCCCTGACTCATCTATCAAACTGATCACTGCCATCCTTTGCTTAATTTTCATAAGTTTCCAACCAAAAAAATTATCACCTTGCAGCCAGTTCTTTGCAAATGAAGTTTTCAAAACTTAGCAACAAACCATAATTCATTTCTGCTCCTATAATTAAAGATGTTTCCAACTTGGTAAGATCTGTCATAATTTGCACTTTGCTTGGCAAAACTTTTGAGAGCTCACAGAAATCTCCATGCCAGAAAGAGGCGTCAGAATAGGGTCTTATCAGAATTCAAGAGACAGTCAATACTGTTATTATTTAGCACTTTTGTTGCATTAATCTAAATAAATTAATTAAAGTCATAAAGCATACAATTGAGGACAGATGAAGTTGCTATCAAAATATTAGACATTATGCTTCTTTGGAAAATGGAAAAAAAATATTAGACATTAGTTGAAAAATGAAAGAGAAAAACCATTTTTTTCAAAAAGTTATAGACTAGGAATAGACTGAAAAAAAAATGTTTCTTCAAAAGTCTATGGACTCCTTGGCCTAGACAAATATATTTGATATGATGCAATTGAACAAACATTTATTAAGTATTTCCTGTGTTCAGAACATTGTGCTAGCTACAAAGTTTAGATAAGATCTGGTTTCTACCTTTATGGAACCTTTTTAGCCCAGTAGAGGATAGGACAGAGATCTTATAATAAACATACCCCAAAAGTGCCTAATATGTTCATCAGAGAGATGAGAGTAAAATATTAGATGTGTTACGGAGTGCTTGGAGGGTGATCACTATGCTTGAAACTTCCAGAAAGACTTGGAAACAATTAAATTGGACTTGTAGGCAGGATTAGGAATTGTGATGGGTGAAATCTGTAATAACTGAGAAAATAAAGGTTCAAGCTTCTGAGCATATAAATTGATTAAGCAAAGTATGCCTAACAAGTTGGGACCAGACCTCCTCCAATAGGGATCTCAGGGGCAGCTAAGTGGGAGACCCTGGGTTCAAATCTAACCTCAGGCACATCCAGGCTCTGTGACCCTGGGCAAGTCACTTAACCCCAATTGACTAGGCCTTACCTCTTCTGCCTTGGAACTGATAATTAATTAGTATTGATTCTAAGGCAGAAGGTAAGGGATTTTAAAGATTGGCATCTCACAGCCTATAGACCTCAGTATCTTTCTCTTCAAATATACCCCTTTTCAGAACTTCTAAATTACTGTTGAGAATACCACCGTCTTCCTAGACCAGATCTCAGTGTCTAGCCTGGATTCATCCTTTGTTGCTATTATTGACCCATTTTTCAGTTGCATTTGACTCTTCATCACCTCAGTTAGGGTTTTCTTGGTAATGATAGTGGAGTAGTTTTCCACTTCCTCCTCCAGCTCATTTTAAAGACCAGGAAACCAACAGGATGAAGGGAATTGCCCAGGGTCACCCAGCTAGTAATTGTCTGAGACTGGATTGGAACTCAGGAAAATGAATCTTCGGAACTCCAGCCCCACCGTTCTTTGTATTTTGCCACCTAGCTGTTCACCTTGCCTTAGCTTTCATATCTTATTGTTTCAATCTTCACAATATAATGATCCTGTATCAATTTCTTTTTCTCCACTCACAAAACCATTACTCTGGTTTAGGCCCTCATTACCTTTCACCTGACCAACTGCAATAATCTTCTAATTAGTTTCCTTGACTCAAGTTGCTTCCCACTCCAATTCTTTATTCATATATATGCCAAAGTGATTTTACTAAAGCACAGGCCTGATTAAGTCACCACTACACAATATCATTTAACATCTTCCTATTATCTCTAGAATTTAAAGCCCTTGGTCACTTAAAGTTGTTTACAACCCTACCTTTCCAGTCATTTTACCTTAATTGTACATGCACCCTAATGTCCAACCCTACTAGCCTTTCTATTCTTCAAATACAATGTTTCATCTCCCATCTCTGAGTATTTGCACTGAACTTTCCTTAAAACCTGAAGCATTTTCCCTTCTCACCAGTCTCTTAGCATCCCTGGTGTCCTTAAAGACTCAGGTCAACTTGCTTTTCCTTTTAAGGAGCCTGTTCTAGTTGTTCCCCCATTCCCTATTCCCCCAGCTGCTAGAGCCAAAGGTTACTTTCCACCTACTCTGTGTCTATCTTTGGTGTATCTATTTATTCATGTGCAATTTTCCCCATTATAATGTGAATTCCTTGAGAATTAAATATTTTGATTTGTTTCTTCTTGTCCTCAGTATTTAGCACATTGCTTAGGACATAGTAAGCACTTAAAGCTTAGTGATGGACTGGTTGATTGAAAGTGAAGGGGAGGCGGCAGCATGATGTGATTTAGTGGATTGAGAGCCAGACCTAGAGACAGGATGTTCTGGCTTCAAATTTGGCCTCAGACACTTCCTACCTGTCTGACTCTGGGCAAGTCACTTAACCACCATTGCCTAGCCCTTATCATTCTTCTACCTTAGAACCAATACTCAAGGTAAGGGTTTTAAAAAAAGAAAGCAAAAAAAGAAAGTGAAGAGGAAAAGTTAAGACCAGGTAGATGGGTCAAAGGAATATTACCACGTTTATTACCACGGAGATTGGGCCATGTCAGGGAAGGATTGCAAGGAGAAAATGATGAAAGAAGAAATTGAATATGTATGTAAGAAAGGAAAATATTACTAATGCAAAGTTCCAGATAAAGTTGAAAAGAATAGAATCAAGAACAGAGAGAAGGATTTATTGCCCTTAGTAAGAACTGACTAAAAGAAGGAGGAAAAGAAAAGAACATGATCCTAATGCATTTTGAAAGTTAGAATAATATTAAAGGAATTCATATTTGATTACTTCAACCCTCTTAGTGAATTTACATGCCAAATAATAGTTTATAAATATGAGTCTTGTGAGTGAAATTAGAAGTGCAAGGAATGGGACACAGTTAGGTGGTTCAGTATGGAGATGGGAGTCCTGGATTCAAATTTGACCTCAGTTACTGCCTAGCTGTATGATCCTGCACAAGTCACTTAACCCCAATTGTTTAGCTCTTACTACTTTTCTTCCTTGGAACTGATTCTTAAGACAGATTCTAAGACAGAAGGTAAAGATTAGAAGGGGAAAAAAAGGAGTGAAGAAAAGCTTTGAAACTGTGATTGTGAAGAAAAAAAATATACTGTGATAATACTTTCAATCAAAAGTGCATTTTGGAATTCATCCATGAATCATATGATATTCTTGTTTATGTCCTCCTATAAATATTCTTCAGGGGACTTATCCCAAAATCAATGTTCATGTAGATTTATCAATATTATATGAGTACTTGGGGGCAGCTGGGTAGCTCAGTGGAGTGAGAGTCAGGCCTAGAGACAGGAGGTCCTAGGTTCAGACCCAGCCTCAGCCACTTCCCAGCTGTGTGACCCTGGGCAAGTCACTTGATTCCCATTGCCCACCCTTACCATCTTCCACCTATGAGACAATACACCGAAGTACAAGGGTTTAAAAAAGAAAGAAAGAAAGAAAGAAAAATATTATATGAGTACCAAAGGAATATTTAAAATGTCTGTCATTTATTCTTGCCACATGTTGGGTGGGTTTCTTCATTTTTGTTACAATTTCTATTCTACAGTTTTTTTTTTCCCCTCTTGGAAATGTCTTGCCATTGATGATCACAAAGGGCGTCTCCATTGCTTTTTAAGTGTCCTTTGATTTTAATTCTTGGGGAGACTGTGATATTCCATGACTCTCAACCATGTAGCAATACAGCATCATTGGAAGTTACTTAAAAAAAAAGTTGGGTTAAAGCCCAATTTGGGTGAGAAACTTGGAGTCATTGAATCTATTTCATTTTCTCAAAAGCAATCAGCTCTTCTCTCCCTTTTCTGTTCAGTTTTAAGGAAAGAGATAGGAAGTCAGTAAAAACATAATAGAAAGATTGCTAAGCAGTTCTGGTAGTTAAGAAATGACTGATAATCACTCAAATCTCATAATATTCACTAATCATTCAAAGTTTATTTAGTTAAGTCCTCAGAGTGAAAGATAGAGCAGAACAAACAACCAAAACACCCTCCCCTAAAATCAGGAGTGCATTAAGAACCTCCAGTTTGCCTGGGGAAAGAGAAACTAAAGTCTAATTGAATCATAAATGTGCTAATGTTCTTTGCTGTTTATTTGAAAAGAGACAATGGCCAAGCCTTGAAAGGTGGCATTAGAGACTCTCCCGAGTGAGTGATAGCTAGGATGATTGAGAGAGTCAGAAATGGGAAACTGGTTTGGGGCTTAGAAAGGATAAAGAAACTGGAAAAATTAGGACATTTGAGAGAAGGGGAGTGTAAAAAGCAAGATGCTACATGACTAAGATAGAGGGATCTATTCCTCGGAAGAAGGCATTTAACTGGATAAGCTGAAGCATGATTATTCAAGGAAAATAATTTAGAGCCCACTGACAAAACTGAGTCCCGGTTTAAATGACTTTCCAGACAGTAGTTTTGACCAGAAGCCAAGAGGGCAACTGGAGAATGCTCATGAGTGGTGTTTGTAACACTCTTTAATAGAAAATAAGGCCAGAGTTTTTGCTGCTTTCCAGGAAATGGTTTCTAAGGGAAGACAGTGTACAGAGAAATAAAACATCAAATAGAAAGGTAGTTTTTGTTTTTTTGTCAAAGTGTACTAACATGCTTTTATCCTGATTTGCATGCTTTAACTAGTAGGGCTGGGTCCCGTTCTCCATATTTGACTAAAAAGGCAACTGAGCCAAAAAGAGAAGCTGTCAGCCCTTCTCAAGCTCTCTCTATTCAACTAGTTGTTTAATATTGCCAACACCAACCTGTCAGAATGCATGACACATAGTAGGTGCTCGATATATATTTGGTGAATTGAATTGAACTGTGAGTGTAATTGAATCTGCTTGGAGGATGAGCTCAGGGGCAGTTTCTCCTAACTTTCTTCCAGATGCCTAATAACATTTTCTTCAAACACCGACACACACAGCAATGTTGGAAAACAGAGAATTACCCAGCAGTGATACGGACTAGATAGCCTAAAGCTCTCCTTCCAACTCTTATAACCAACTAGGGATAGAGTGGAAAAGCTACACGATGGCTTTAATAGGGTAGCAGCAGATATTACACACATCTATTAAAGTGTTTGCTAGTGTTTATTTGAGGGTCTCAGGCACTTTCCAGTAAGCCAAAATTTAATTTGCAATTACTGTTAGCTCAGAAGGTGAGCTGGAAATTGGAACTGGAGGCACCTCAGGCTGAAAGCTATGTTCTAGTGAAGTTATTGGAGACCATGTGGCGTGCAGGAGGGCTGTTGATCCAAGGAAAGAAGATGTATCTCAAGAGCCATCCTTACAAGCCTTACATGCAGGCTTGGCAGCCTCAGCAATCCAATACCCACCGTATATAGGCAATTTTGCAATATTTCTCCTTTGATGCTAGAAGTATTTGAAGGGGGGGGGGGAGGAATATTTACGTTTCTGGGAACCCTGGATTCTTGGTCTAGCTCTCTATCAGGATATATAGGAATGATTATATGAATGTTTTTGAGGATTCTTGACTGAATCTTTGTGCTTTCCTGCCTTTCCAACCACTGGGTAGCTAGGGCATGAGGATCTTTCAGGCTCAGCTCAGCTCTACTAGGGACCTATGGGTAATTCAGTGATGTTGATCACTGAGGGCAGTGAGGCTCAAGGCATTTGTAGGAATATTCAGAGACTTTTTTTTTTCTGCTATGCTCTAATCATCTTACAGCAGGGTATCAGGTGGCTTTTATTGAAGGTTGGTAAGAGGAATTAGAAGATATGTCCAATGATTGCAGACTGTCTGAAAGCTTCTTTAAAAACCAAAACAAAACCAACAAACAAAACCTATGCTGGTCGGTTTTCTTGTTCCCTACTTTTTTTTAAATTATTTTTTGTTACCTTTTGTTTTTACAGGGCAATCATTTTGCTTTCAATACTGCTGGCTCCAATCATTCTTCCTTGCAGCCAAGAAAAAAAACAACCTTTCTCCATTTCCACTTAACACAACAATGCTTCCTGACTATAAACAGAGAGTTTCACTTCTGGCCACCAGTTTCCTTCTCTTCTGAGAGGAGGAAGGCGTGTTTCTCCATTAGCTCTGAACAGAGATCATTTACTATAATTCATTTTTGTAACAATAACTATAGTCATTGTTTACATTCTCCCTGTAATAGATGAGATACTCTTGGATTTGAGGCACACCATGAGAGATACAGTTTATCTCCTCCTAAACAAAGCAAAACAAAATACTCTGACCTCTGACAAGGATAATTCTATTAGTGACTAGTCCTTTTCCAAACACTGTAGAGAGAAAGTCTAGTTGTAGCAGCTCAATGAGGGAGTTAACCCAACCTGAGAGACAGCGTGATATATATATATATAGTGGGTAGTGCAAGGATCAGGAAGACCAAGGCTTAAATTTTGCCTCAGTTACTTACTAGCTATGTGAGCCTGGATATTTAAGCTCAACTCTCAGATCCTTGATTTGCTCATCTATAAAATAGGTATAATCATACCCAGTGCCAAGGCTACTGTGAAGGGGAAATGAACTCATTTATGTCAAGTATTTTTTTGAAACCTTAAAGTATTAAATGACTGTGAGCTATTGTATTCTCTCCTTTTTCCTTTTTTTATTTGCATTGTTTCATACCTGTCTTCTCATGTTTCTCTGAATTTCTCTATATGCCATTTTCTGTTTTTATTTTTGCTACTGAGAAGAGTCTAAATATTTTAATACATATTGTCCTAGCACTTCTTCCAGTTCTGTCACTGACTGCTGGTGAATTTTGGTTTCTACTCAAATAGACAAAAACAAAGTTCATCTTGGAGATTTTAATGTTATAAAGTTCTTTTCACAAATCACAGTAAAACATTCATGGTATGGAACAGCTGGGATAGTATCATATAGAGAAAACTAGGGCCTACAACTTAAATGGTAAGATTTCAAGTTGTAATTCCATGTCAAAATTAGAATCTTTGAGAAATAACTTTTTCCATTCGAGTTTGTTTCTTTAGTAAAACATCGGACTAGATAATATTTTGTTATCTCCTAGTTCTGATATTTTATAGTTCTGTGTTATATTTCTCTTTCTCATCCCCAAAACTTCTTTTAGAATTTGGTTAGCACAGTATATAAGGGATTGCTAGCATGCACAACTGAGACATCACAGGAAACATTTACAGAACTCCAGTTTCCTAAAAAAAATCCCACTTTAAAAAACAAAAACACAAGGCTGAGAATAATAAATAAGGGAGGGGTGGACCTCTTATTGAGAATTACAAAGCTGCCCTTCAGTTCATAAAATTACCCCCCACCCCCATCAAGTGAGGATTAACATCATTTGAGAGAGAGAGAGAGAGAGAGAGATAGCTTCCTTCCCTTCTCTCCCCCCTCCCCCCATGGTGAAGCTTCTCCAAGTATTTACTCTTTTTTTTTTCTTCTATGGTTTGCATTTCAAACCTCATATATGCATTGGAGATAATGGAGCCTACCCGCAGGGTGTGATTGTAGACAGAGCATACTGCCAGGCTATCTTTCATTCTGATTTCCTAGTAATCTCCAGGCTCCCCGGATTACACATCAGAGATCATTTTACATAATGAAGCTTTCTTTTGGACAGTTTATCTTTTACCCCTCTCACTTAAAATTGTACGGTTGATTGTGTTTCTGATCAGAAATGTTCAGGCTGTCATCATTTCAAAAGATACATTTAAGAGATTAAATTAGAGAGAAAAGGAAGGAAGAGACAGGCTAATTGATAATTAGGTGAACTCCACCACTGCCACCCCCTCTGGCTCTTTGAGCTATGTTTTGGAAAGTAATGAGTTTTTATTTGAAACTCACCTTGCAGCCAGTTGGAGTCTCATCTCTCTCACTGGGTAGACTTTGTTTGGGAAAATGTTCATCAGCGTTAATGGGCTATTCAGTCCCTACTCTTCTTCCTCCTGCAGACATTTGGCCAGAAAATTCAGAGGTGTCATTTAAGTAAGGGAAAGATTAAAAAAGAGGGATAGGTATCCATAAGCGAAGTGAAGCAAAGAATGGAACTATTTCCTTCGGTGATTCAGGGAACATTGGGTTTCCGCCATTTTAATGAGGTGCTTAGTTACTTGGAGGAATTCATAAATGGCTATATATCCTGAGAGGGCTGCTAGGTGGCGCAATGGATAGAGTTCTGGGCCTGAAAAGAGGAAGACTCATAGCCTCAGACAGTTGACTAGCTGTGTGACCCTGGGTAAGTCACTTGACCCTGGGTAAGTCACTTACAGATTCATTCCTTATCTGTAAAATGAGCCAGAGAATTCAAAGGCAAACCACTCCAGTATCTGAGAAGAAACTGTGTATACCTTTGGACCCAGCAATGCCATTCTAAGGTTTATTTCCTAAGATTATCAAGGAAAAAGGAAAAGAATCCTTTTTATTAATTATAATTCTACAATATGTACAATACCTCTCTTCGTGATGGCAAAGAACTGGAAACTAAAGGGGTGCCCATCAATTGGGGAATTACTAAACAAATTTGGCATATGCTTGTGATGGAATACTATTGCACCATAGGAAATGACAAACAGGTTAATTTTGGAAAAACGTGAAAAGATTTACATGGAATTAGGAAGAATGAATTAAGCAGAGCCAAGAGAACATTATAAGAGCAACAAAAATATTATCTGAAGAATGACTGATGTATGTCCACCTCCAGAGAAAAAGCTGATACATAGAAAAAGCATGACATAATTTTATATATAAATATATTTTTTGTTCAAATTGTAAAATTTAAATTAACATCCAATAACTCCAAGTATTATATTTCATAAGATTTATTAATAATCACTTGAAGTAAAAGAAATGAAAGGACAAAAGTAAAGCCTGAGTAAAGTCAGCTTTCCCAGCCTCTATCAGGGGAAAAAGTGAGAGGCGGGGTGGGGTCACACATAAACTTTATCTCTAAAACATAAGGACATAAAGTGAGAAATTGTGATGCTGGGAGAGAGAGTCCTGGGGTTCAAATCCTAATTACACAAAATGATATCTTCTCTAATGGAGGGAAGAAAAGGAGAAAGGGAGTTAACTCAATATTTTAAAGTAACAAATTAATTAATAAATTTAAATTATAAAAAAAGAAAACACCAAATGGAGTCATGGAAGATTCTTATATGACCAAAAAAAATGTATGAATTCCAACAAAATATATTCTGTTACGAGATGAAGTGAAAGGAAACTGACCTATGGCATATACTTACTTTGTGACCCTGGGCAAATCTCTTTACCTCCAAGGACTCTAAGGCCACTCTGTAAGAGTACAGGTTACAGAGAAGGTGTAGACTTGCATTGGTGGAGAGTGTTTTCTCATCTAGATTTTCCCTGTTTCAATGAAAATCATAGGTTCACTTCCTGGCTCCATCCATATCCAGGTCCCCAGCCCTATCTTTAACCCTTTCCCATTCATACCCCATATATTTAATATATATATGTATATATATATATTCCAAATTTGCTCATATTAATTGTCATATACAATACTCCATTAATCTATTTATAAAAACAACAAAATTTTTCTGATATGATGCTGGACTGTCCCAACACCACTTCTTTTATAATAAGAATTGAGTCTAGGATTAGGAAAAACAATAGGCATTATGAAACATTGGGATATTTTTATTAATAGATATTATGGAATCTCCTTTCCTGAACACATAAGATAATTTTTCTAAACTGATTTTAACTGGGGACATTATGATAAGGAGTCAATCAATCAAACTATTTATTAAATACTTTTTATGTGCCAGACACAGCGCTAGGAATGAAACAGTACCTGCCCTGTGGGAAGTTACATTCTATTGAAGGAGATAATATGCACATATATAAGAACATATAAAATGAATGCAGAATAGATACAATTTTGAGGGGCAGAGTGGAGGAGATAGAACTTGGTCAGATCAGAAAAGACTTCATGTAATAGATGGTGCTTAAACTGAGTTTTGAAGGAAACAGGAAATCTATGAGGTGGAAGTGAATAAGAAGTCCATTCCAAGCCTGGAGACATCTCTGCTAAGGCATAGAGGTATATTAAATAGATTATCCTGTGAAAAGAACAGTAATTAAATCCAATTAGACTGGACCACTGAGTGCCAGAGGACAGTTAATTTATGTCTGGAGAGGTTAGTTAGAAACTAATACCCTCTTTTGGAACTTATGAAAAAGTTAAGTTAAAAGCACAAAGACATTTTGTGTAGCTGTACTTAGCAAGGTTGAGGGGTATTGACACATTTTTGTTTTTATTATTGATATGATCTTAAGAATCTATTTGCATTTAAGAGACCTCTTTTCCAAGTTAGAGAAGTACCATTATAGTACATACGATATAAGCTTACAGTTAAATTTAGAGAAGTATGTGACTTTGAGTGTTTATCAGGGCATTTCTTTATCAGAAATTGTTCTTGTAAGTGAAATGAAACATTTAGAGAGAATTTGAGGGGGGTTTTGGGAGGTGGGAATGGTTTGTCATTGGAACTCAAACTGTACAGACCATATCCTTCTACATTTTAAGGAGCATTGTTAAAAAGCCATTGATTCATGGCTTTTGAAAATGTGATTTCTAATTAAATAGTTATGTAGCAGCTTACTAATATTTCTTTGTAGCCCAGTAAACTTGACTGAAATGTTTAAACATAAATCCTTCACCTACTGAAAGTTCCATTGATTTACCCAGTAAAATTTCTAGCCAGGTGGTAAGGGGTGGGGAAAGAGAAACCAATAGAAATAAAAATCGACACAAAGTGTGAATGAAAGAGACCCAGAGATATAGAGAGAGTTACTCCAAGCTGCTGAACTAAAAATGACTTGGATGAAAATCATTGACAATTTTCATACTAGTGAAGGGAGAAATTCTTGATACCCTAGTTCTGTCCTATGGCTTCCAATTCCCAAACCACTTTGAGTCTTGAACAGGATATTTGTGTAATGGAAATTGGCCATGTAAGTGAAATGAAACACTTAGAAATATAGCCTACATCCATAGTCAGAGATGAAATGACTCAGGAATTCAGGATTCTGTTTTCATTTTTCCCACTTTATATATGTATAGATATAGATGTAGATATATGTACCTGTCACTGCCTAATTTCCTGCACTCACCAATTTTTTTTCCTTATAAAAAAGAGTAGATTAAATAAAGCTAATTGTTAAAATGATCACATCTGACAATATACACCATTCCACAACCTGTTATCTACCCTCTGTCTTTGAAGAGAAAGTGTATATATATATATATATATATATATATATATATATAGGCATACACACATACATGCATGTATGTGTGTATTTATGTATGCCATCATCTGTCTATTAGCCAAGATCACTTCTTAAAGTCAATCTGAATTTCAGTATCTTTTAGTATGAAGTTACTTTCCAAGGTTTTCTTCAGCAGGGAAACCCTTTAGCCACAAATATTTGGAGGGTTAGGTTTTATGGCCCTCAGTAATCACTAGGTGTGGTATTGTGGTCTGTAACTTGCTCCTGATTTTAGAGCCTTTTAATTTTAGTCCTTAATTAGGCCAATAGTGTGTTGCTACTTCTGTCTCCAGCCATCTACTAATGCTGCTTTCTTGGGATTCTGGTAAAAAGGGTATTTCCAAACAGGCTGCTCTCTTCTAGCAGAAAGTATGAGCTTTTTTAACATTGCTTTTAAAGAGGCTCTCATCTATAACTTTCACGTTCCCTTGTGTCCAAGCACAAAGAGCCCCATTTGGGGTCTTGCATATACTTAGACTATACTAGTATGCAACAAAATACAACTTATGAATTTAGCCCTTGAGATAAAGACACTGAAGACTTTAAGGAACTGTCATTTAGTTCCTTTGAATAGTGAGCCATTATAGTACAGTTGCAAACGATTTCATGCCTCCCATCTTTCTCTTTTTTACTTTCAAAGGATTAAGGAAAGGAATGCCAAGATGATTGTTTAAAATACTTTAGTTATGGATCTTTGTTCTTATATGGGAGGCTGATGTAAAGTCGCCATTATGGATTAAACATGGTTTTAAACAGACAACAGAGAGCAAGCCAATTTATTCTGATCAAATGGGCAGAGCAAAAGCTTTAAATAAATACCTAATAAATGGAAAAAGATCTGGTAAATAAGTTAGACCCAAAAATGAGAATAAAATCATAGGTGGACCCATGGGAAATATAATGTTGCAGTAGGAGCCTAGAGAAAGGAATGAAGCAAATAAATGAGAAATACATAGTTTATCAATTCAATAACTCTTCAGTGGATTGTGCTATTTTACAATACCAATAAAGCAGTATCTTAATTATTCCTATGTTTTAAAGGAATAAGAATAAATATTGAGAAACAAGGGGAAAAAATTGAAGATATTTCTAATTCCAGTGAAGAGAGGGGAAAAAATGAAACTGATCCAATTGACTTTCTAGAAACAAAAAAATTCTTTGCCACATATGTTTGTGACCTGAGGTGAGTTCCAGAGAAAGTGTGCTAGCATTAAAAAGTTTGGGCCTCAGTGAAGCACAGCTTAATACCAAGAAAATGAAAAGTCGGGATTTTTTTTTTGTCTTTAAAAGAATGACCTACATTTGTGAAACTTTGAAGGACATTCAAAGGCTCTGTTATCATTCTGTATTTTAACATGTAGAATACTTATTATTTAGTTACTCTGATGTAATTTGCCTCCTCGAAAAAAGGAGAAATGTATTGTAGTTAAAATGCTGACAAATTAAATCAAAATGTATCACATGAGAAGCCAGTTTGTGATAACAATACTAACAATAATATTAATAATAATGAATGCATAAAATATTTATTAAGTACTTACTATGTATAAAGCATTGGTAATTTCTTACACCAGTGAATCATATATAGACCTTCAACCACCTGAAAAGGAAGGAAGGAAGGAAAGAAGGAAGGAAGAAAGGAAGGAAGGAAGGAAGGAAGGAAGGAAGGAAGGAAGGAAGGAAGGAAGGAAGGAAGGAAGGAAATTAAAAAAGAAAGAGTCAAATCTGGCCTCAGACACTTCCTAGCTGTGTGACCCTAGGCAAGTCACTTAACCCCCATTGCCTAGCCCTGTAACAAATAAAATTAATATAGAAGGATATATATATA
>NC_058132.1:349574058-349689540 GCF_016433145.1 Gracilinanus agilis
CCCTCTCCCTCTCCCTCTCCCTCTCCCTCTCCCTCTCTCTCTCCCTCTCTCTCTCTCTCTCTCTCTCTCTCTCTCTCTCTCTCTCTCTCTCTCTCTCTCCCTCTCTCTTTTTTTGAAACCCTTACCTTCTATCTTAGTTCTAAGACAGAAGCGCCCTAGGCAAACAGATTTAAGGGACTTGCCCAGGGTCACAACAGCTAAGAAGTGTCTTGAGGACAGATTTGAACTTGAATCCTCCCAACTCCAGGCATGGAGCTCCTTTCACTAGTCAATCTAGCTGCCTCAATGCCACTTCTTCAAAGGAAGGAAAGAAGGAAAAAAAGGAAGAGCGAAGTAAGAAGGGAGAAAAGTAGGAAGGAAGAAGGAAGAAAAAGGAAGAAAAAAATGAAAGAATTAATGTGAAGAGATTTTGAAGAAAGACTAATTTTGCTGATTGGATTTCATCATTTATTAAGCTCTTCTTGTTTGAAATGTATTGTGTTAGACTCTTAAGTTTATAAAGAGGAATAAACAAAAGCTTCTTTCTTCAGATAATTTATAGTCTAAAAGATGAGGGTTGGATTACAACATACACAAAGCTAAAGAATATATGTGATGAATTCATAAAGGATAGAGAATCAACAACTGAAGGCTTGGATGAAGGTGGTCTTTGTAGAAGAGATGACTCTTTAGATGAGCATTGAAGTGGGGCATGTATACTGAGACCAAAAACTGAGGAAGGAGTATATTTCAGAAATGGTGAGACAGTTTGGCTAATGACCAGAAGCCAGAGAGAAATAGTCAACTTGTGGGATGAATAAGTAATGTAATTTAGCTAGAAGGTAGAGTTTGTGAAGGGTATAGTGTGAAATAATGCTGAAAAGGCAATCTGGAGATAATTTGTGTTTACCTTAAATGCCAGACCAAAGAATTGGTTCTTTCTCCAGAGAGGCAACTGTCAACTTGGAATTTAGAAACCTCAATCTTGAGATTTGGAGACTCCCCCTCCCCCATTTTAATAGTCTTGAAAGCTGGAGACCCCAAGTTTGAGAATATACCCTGTGGGGAAGTTTCACTTAGCTATTTCAGATTGAATAATAGACTTTAAGATATTTAATGGCCCTAGTTAGGTGAAGTTAACAGACCTAAATCAAATGCTAAATATCCTTTTGTCCTAGAAGTTTCTCCTATTGTATCAGAGTCCTTTCCCTGGTAGCCCAGCCCCAGTCTGGATTTTCCCCTACAATATCCATTATAAGATAGACTCCCTAGTCTTTGGCTATGGTTCCTTTCCCAAGCCTGTCAATGAACACTACCATTTCCTTGTAGCCATAGTAAAGTCAATCAGTCATTTTTTCCTGTCCCTTAGTTCTCTAGGAGGAATATAAATTCCCCAAATTTTATGGTGCTTTGGAGCTATCATCTAGCGAGGTGGCACTTCTAGGAATAGGAAGCCAGAGTAGCCAGAGCCTTGAGCTCTGTGTGGGTTTTAAGTATGTGACTGTGTCGAGGCCTAAAGATTTTACTGTATCCCTCTCCTGATTAAAGACTTGTTTTTTTTGATGTTGTTGTTTTTTTTTTGACTATTTAATAGTTCTGTGTTTTTTCCAGTCTAACACAATTGAAAGGGAAAAATCAGAAGTGAGTCCAAGATTTTTAGCACATGTAATTGAGAAAGTAGTGGCATTCCAGTGAAGTTTACTTTGAAATATATTTGAGTCTATGTTTTACCTTCCTTACTTGTCTGAGAGGTCTTTGAGGCTAGGAAATAATCACTTTGCATTTCCTTTATTATCTACAAAATAATTTACCCATACTACGACCTCAATAAATATATGCTGAATGGATGGATAGACATGAGTAGAAGATATTTTGAAGAGGATTTTTAAAAATTCAAGTAGGGGGAGCTAGAAAATGGAAGGAGATGTTTCATTTTAGACAGTTTTAAAATTGAAATGACAGGACATCTTGATAGAAATAACCATCAGGCAGCTGAAAAGCAGAATTAAAGTTTGGACAAGTATTAAATGTTGGATATATAAAACTGGAGGTCATTTGCATAAACATGATTTTAAAGCTTTGAAAATGGATGGGAAGTCTAATCATCTAAAGATAAAAGAAGAGAGGAAAGCATACGGAACTTTCATAAGCACTCAAAATGAGGGAGTAGAAAACACAAAGTTGTCAGAGAGGTAGAATAAGAACTAAGATGGCATAGTGTAGCATGAGAAACAGGTAGAGAAAGTTTTAAGAAGCAGGGATTTATTAGATGTATAGAAATATAGAGGGTCAAAGCTAATTAAGTCTTTGGATTTGGTTACATTTTGTATTTGGAATTAGTATTAAATCTGGTGCCCTCAATCTATTATAATTTAGCAAACTATCTTCAATTCACAAAACATCAGAATACTCCCTCTTCTTTTTTGTCCCTTCTCCCTCAATTCATGTCTCCTTTCATACTTTCCTAGCTTCTTCTCCCTCTCCATTTTACTGTCTTTTTCCACTGGCCTTTAAATTTATCATTGGCAAGAATAAAAAATATTTTCTGAACCATTTAGAAAATAAATGTGGTTTTTATGAAAGAGATTATTTGCAACCCACTTCCCTAAACTAGGAAGTGTTAAACAAAAGAGGAGAAGGTGTGCCTAGATGGTTTTTTCTTTCTTTCTTTAAACAAAGGAATGATAGAATGTGACTAATCAGTCATTTACTTTCATTGTATGCTTAGAGGGTACAAAACCCACTTGTTGTTATGTAGAGTAATAGAGGAAATAGTCACACTGTACCTTCCCTTAAGTAGTTTGTAATCTATTACCTTCCCAATTAGGCACTTTTCCAAAACTCAGAAGAATAAAAAATTATTTCACTTCACAGCAGGGAGGATTTATTTTTTGTTTGTCTGTTTGAAATATGCCCACATATTGATATTGCCTTTCGTTTTGTTTAAAAAAAAAAAAACCCTACTGAAAATGAAATCAACTGAAGGCAGTTCTTTGTAGTCACAACAATCCAAAGAATCTAGACAATTAACCAGACAGTCATATTATTCCTTAGTTTAACTCTGATTGAGATACACTACCTAAAATTGCTGAATTTTGTCTGAATTTAATCTACTGAGTATGAAAGGTTTCCACCTGGAATCATAAAATGTAGTATTTTATAGTACATATTTCCTTAGCATTTTATATTATTATTTTAGTTCTATCTTAAAGCTTTTCTCTTGAGTAGCACATCCCATTTTAGATGGGAGGCAAGTGGGATGCAGAAATGTTAAGTGATTTTCCCCACGTCAACACTGTGAGCCTGGCCTTAATACACCTAGTCATTTGGAGACTAATTTTCTACACTAGGTACTTCAACACTGACACAAGCATTCATTAAACTACTACAGGCAACTGCTGTCCTGGGTGCTAGCAGATATATATACATACCTTGTAAAGACCAGTGGTTTAACAGTACAGGAAGCTTCTAGTGTGGAAACTCCTACCAATGAAGGTCAGCAATTTGTAACAAGATCATTGCCTTGGCAAGGGGGATGGAACAACAGGATATTGTGATTTGACTAGCTAGTATATATCAGAGACAGGGTTTCAATCCAAGTCTTTTTAATTCCAATGGCATCCATTTAACTACTGTGCCATGCTGTTTCTTTTTAGGAAAGATAGACAAATAAAGCATGGTTCCTGTGCTCCTTCCATACTAGTAGGAGAGATAAGAGATGTATGTAACCAAGTAAGTATTCATTTATTTGAGAAACATTATTAAGCATTTACATGTACCAGCCACAATCTTAGATGAGGGAGATACAAAGAAGCTTACATGCAATTCAAGGGAAAGAATATGTTACAGATAAATAATTATAAAATCCGTTCAAAGATATACTTGGAAAGAGGAGACCGATTAGGGGAGTTGAGACAGGTTCTTTTCACATTTATTCTCTCTCTCTCTCTCTCTCTCTCTCTCTCTCTCTCTCTCTCTCTCTCTCTCTTTCTCCCCTCTTTATGTGTGTATGTATATATAGTATGCATACACATATGTATATATGCATGCATATTATATTTATATACATGTAACTTTTTTCTTTTTCTCTTTACTATAATGCTTATTTTAAGGATGATATAAATATTTAAGGTCAATACTAGTCTTAAAGAACAGAAAACAATTTATATAATTGAGAGAAAGAGAGAAGAAGAAAAAGAAGAAGATAGGTGCTCCCCCATGCTAAGAACCCCAATCTTAAATTTCCATTTTCACTTTTCAGAGATTCTAAGCAGGGCTTAGAAAAGCTTTGGAGGGCTAAAGAGATGGAATCTGCTGAGCAAATGTTGGCATAGCTCCTGCTCAAACCTTCATTTCCTTTTTTTTTTCTTTTCATTTTATATAATGAAAGAGGTAAAACTGGAAAGGTCAAACAGTTAAGAGTTTTGCAGCACAGTTAGGGACTATTCCTGTGAGGAGGCCCATATCCCAATTCCCTGGAATGTCAAATCAACAGCTTAGCTGGTCACCAGAACCAGGACAAGATGAGTTCCCTCTTGAGAGTTGGCCCACTTCCCTTCTTTGTTCTCACAATTAAAATTTAAAATTATAGATTTTAAAACACTCACACACATTTACCCTCTCCCACTTTTTTCACCTCCATAAGTATTTTTAGCTAAATATTTGAAAAATGTTCCCCTTAGAAAAGAACTAGGAAGGGAGACAGGTAGAACTGAGGGGAAATATACCATTCTCATATTTCTTAGTAAGGGAATTTAATAGTTTAGTGATAAGGAATTTCCAGAATCTCTAGCATTAAGAATATCTCTGACATTTGGATCTAATGGTTATCACAAAGCTAGCCAATGGTTATCTTGCTATACACTCCCATGACCTTGAGGAGACTGCAAAACTACTAAGCCTTTATTTTCTTGTCTATAAAATGTAAGTGCAGAATAAAAACACAGTGGTAGTAGGGGAGAACATGGTCCTGGTGGGTTAAGTAGTAAACTTGAAAAGTTAGGAGACCTAAGCTCTGCCACTGACATGCTATGCGATTTTCTCCAAATTACTTAAAACCCCTTGTGCTTTTGTTTCCCATCTTAAAAATGTGGATAATGATATCTGCTTGTTACATACCTCCCATGACTATTGTGAAGATTAATTAGGTATTGCCCTTAGAAGTATTTTGAACTCTTTGGGGAAATATAGTATATTAATAATAGTTGTTAGTAATAAACCTATATTTCCCCTATTGCCAATTTTTAGCATCATGGCCTCATACTAACACACATAGTCTTTCCCATTTCTCCATCTATCTTTTATGTTGTCATCTTACTATAGAATATTATAAATAATCTTATGAAAGTATAATAATGTTACTGATACTTATTTAGCAATTTTAAATCAGCAAAGTACTTTATAAATATTTTCTTGTGGACTTATCATGCTGACATAATTTTACAAAAAAAAACAAAACAAAAAACCCATGTCTCTTTCAAATATTGTCTTGGAAAATTCTATATCTATGCAAGTATTTACATTTCATCTAATTTTTTAGGATGTTGTAACCTCCTACAATACCATAATGATATGATAGAATGAAAGCTGTTTCATCTTTTCTACATAATGCATTGATCCAAGTTTCCACTTGTTTGAGGCAGTATTGCATTAAATCTCTTAGTTATTCATGGTTAGTGGGTTTATTGAAGGATTCAGTGACAAGAATATGCATGAGGTCTGAATCTGGATTTACTCTCCCAAACTATATTAGTAGATGGGACCAAAGAGGGTAGCTACATTTTCCCTTCAAGGCTCTAGGGGTGATTCTAAGGGCTTATGAAACTTTTTCTAATGCTACCAGCTTGTGTCCTCATTCCAATGTGCCCTCATTCTATGCCAGTAACAATTAATTAGTACAAGGCAAGTTAGGTGGCAGTGGATAGAGTGCCAGCATTTAGCTGGGAAGACCTGAGTTCAAATTGTGTTATTTGGAATTTTGGGGTTCTATTGAGAGGTATTTGGGGTTCATTTGAGTTTTAAATATTTAGATATATGACAAACTTCCTGTGGATGTTTAGGAGACTTGGAAACTACATTTTCCATGATTCAATGGGTTTCTGGTTTTGGTATGATGACGTGAACCAATGTAAAGCGTAGCTTAAATAGGATGGACCGGTTTGGGACTGTGGCTTGGTTTACATAGGAGAGGTGAGAGAAGGTATGGCGGGGAATTTGAAATAGATCTTATCAGGCATGTGGTCATTTTATATTTTACCAACATGGCCTTAATTAAAATATTACTTCTTCTTTTAATTTCCATCTCTATTTATTATAATTACAACAAAATTCAACCTCATTCACTTAATAGCTGTGTGACTCTGGGCAAATCACTTAATCCTGTTTGCCTCAGTTTCCTCATCTGCAAAATCAGCCAGGGAAGAAAATAGCAAACTATTCCAGTATCTTTGCCAAGAAAATCCCAAATGGGGTCACAATGAGTTGGACCCTCCTGAAATGACACAACAACAAAATTAGTATCTTTTCAACTTAACTGATTTCATTTGATTTGCATATTTCCATCAATTTAAACAGTTGCTTTCTTCTCAATATTATAAACAATTAAATTAAAATAATTTCTATCAAGTGATTTTTACTGGGAGCATAGAGGAAGTACAGAAGAAAACATACTCTTGGTGTAAAGGACATACTTTCTCTTCTTCCTCTTCAGTTTCTAGGGATAGTGGGCTCAGACCTAAAGCAGTTACTACAAAACATTTGCCCCATCAGGCTCACTTCCAAGTACACCAGAGTTAATGGAGGAATTTTTTTCAGGACATGGTGTCTCAGTTGCAGTAGTTCCACTGCTAGGGAAAGTGAAACAGGTTGTTTCTTAGTGTTCTATTGGCTATGGCTATTGGCTCTTGGCTCTTTGAACATTACTAAGTATGATTACTACTCCCTAATCTGTCTTTTTCTAAAAAATGGAAAGAATACACATAATGGGAACAAAAGCAAGAACATGGTCATATGATCATGGGATACATGGTGAAAGCAAGGAAGGGGTGGCTCTACACCTTCTCCAGGTCTACAGAAGTTCCTTGCTGATTTTCCTCCAGGGTAGAAAGAACTCAATTTATCAGGTTAGTAGTTTTTGTAGGAGTTCTCAGTTCTAGTTAAAATGCTTTTTGTTCTTATATAGTAGCCAATAGAAAATACATAATATTTGTGTTTACTGTGAATGTACTTACTTTGCCCAGTACATACACACACACATACACACATATATATATACATACATGTACACACAGAAACATACACATTCATTTATGTATATGTATGCATTGGGAAACAGTCTGGAACAAATTGGCATAAAACACATTTTTTTCATGAAGTAAATCTTTAAAATATTGAACAATGATTTTAGATAGAAGTATTTGAAGAACAGAGAATTTACAGAGTACCGTGATGATGGCCAATTATTATTAATTATACAAATAATAGTGAAATGCTGCATAGACATAGAGTTGCATGCTAAGATGGGGAAAATGTTAAGTTCCAATATACATGTGTCATATATTCAATATTCAATATTATATGTATACACATATATGTATAAAACACAAAAACAAAATCATAAATTTACATTGGGTGTAGATAAGGGCCCTGGATAGAATAACTGATAGAGTTAACTAAGATGTGGCCACCTTCTTATTTCCCCCTACACTTTAATCAGGATATCTTGGACTGGAAGAAAAGATAACCAATGTTTGCCTGTTATGCCACTATGAGATTCTCAGTCATCAAAGCCACTGCCTTTAGTTGAGCAAGTCTCTGAGGGTGAATAACCGTCAGCAACTTTGGTTTCCTAGCCAAAAGCAGGGTTGCCATATTCATAATTCTCTTCATCTTCCCACTGTACAATGTAATGGAAATAGACCAGACATAGCTATTTAAGAGAGAGAGAAAGAGAGAGAGATAGAGACAGATAGACACACAGACACACAGCCACACAGATGGATACACAGACACACAGACATACCGAGACAGACAGACAGATACACAGAGACAGAGGCAGAGAGGAAAGAGGGAGCCAGATATAGCCAGAGACTAACAGACAGAGACAGAGAGATGGAGAGAGGGAAAGAGACAGAAACAGAGATAGAGAGAATTATAACAGGAGAAGGAAGTAGAGAAGGTTTGAGGAGGAAGATGAAAAGTCATTGAGAAGTAGGGAAAAGAATGAAAAGAGGAAAGAAAACAGGATAGAAAGGAAGGAGAGGAGAAGGTGCAAAAGCTCATTGCTCTCCATTCCTTCACTGACATCTGGCGGGCAGTGAAAAGGCATTTTTCTCTGACACCAAAGTCAATGATGTTCTGCATATGAAGTAGAAACTTCTCTTGCAAAGATACTTAAAAACTTCTGCCACCCCTAGGCTGAAAGGTCTTTCCTAATTACACCAGGAAGATCATAAATCAAGGTATCAGTATCACTGCCTTTAGGCAGTGAGGTCGGTGAAAGGAGATTTCTGACAGATGTAAATACATTCTATTTAAATGACCTCACCTTTGAAACCCTTCAGCATTAAATATACCACATAATCAGCAGTTCTTCATTCATTTCATTCAACAAAGATTTTGTGCAGACTCAGTCCCTTCCCTCAAGCAATTACTAGTCTATTGTGGGTATGAACCAAACTCAGAAACCTAAAACACTCCCCTTTAAGTTCCAACTAAAAACCCCATCTTTTACTGAAAGTCTTCCCTTCCCACTCTTATTTCTAGTCCTTCACTCTCTTAGTTATTTCCTATTCATCCTGTATGTAATTTACTTTGTATATATTACTTTCCCATTAGATTCTAAGCTCTTTGACAGCAAATATTGTCTTTTGCCTCTTTTCCCATCCCCAGCACTTAGCACAGTTCCTGGTCCATAATAGATATTTAATACATCTTTATCGATTGATTTGGAATCAATGAAGTCATGTCTATAATCCCAGCTTCTGCTATTTGGGAGGCTGAGATTGGCAGAGCTCTCTTGAATTCCAGAGTTCTGAGTCAGTTATATGGCTATGCTAATCAGGTATCCATACCAACTTGAACATTAGGGTACCGTTTAACCCTGGAATCAGGGAGCCATTAAATTGCTTCTCTGCTGAACAGAATTGGGATTTGTCCAGAGAATAGCTCCTGTACATTATCTAGGTGAGATGGGAAAATAGAATCCTAAAAAGAAAAATAAAAGAGTATGTGCATGGGAAGGAGAATTCAGTGTAAGAAGAGACAGAAAAGGAGTCAGAGGGACATAAGATAACCAGGAAAAATGGCATTTCTAAAGTCAAGGGAAATGAAAATGTGTGGGAAGAGGTGATAACTATTAATGATGGACCTAAAATTGGAAGTGAACTCATAGGCCATCCAATCTAAACAGTTTCCTCACTTTATAGGTGAAGAAACTGAAGGTAGGAGAAATTAAGAAAGTTGCCCAAAGCCACACAACTAGTAAATGAAAATATGCTAGTAAATATTTAACAATTGACTCTTTGAATATGTATATGGAGGTAATTTACCCAAAGACACAATTTTAAGTTTAATTTGCATTGTTAACATTTTTTATCACTTTCTTGCCTATACAATCAACAAAATGATAACTAATTCCATGACTTTAGTTTTTCTTAGGTGTAAATATTCAAATTAAAAATTTAACTAAAATTTCCCTATAAAAATTTGTTCTCAAGTAGGTTACAATTAGTTACAGCCTACCCCTTTGATAAGTAAGCTTAAAATGTGATATTTAAATCTATGTCCTTTGACTCTAAAAAATAATAATTAATATACTGTTTTAAATCCTTTAAAATTATTCTCTTATTTGATCCTCACAACAACCCTGGGAGGTTGCTGCTATTATTATTCCCATTTTACAGATGAGGAAACTGAGGCAAGTAAGGGTTAAGCTACCTGGCCCCAGTCATATAGATAATGAATATGAGGACAGATTAAAACTCAGATCATCCTGATTCCAACCCTATAAATTTATTAATTTTGCCTGTCAGTTGTTAACATCTTTTCTTTGATATTTTCAAAGCTGAAGTGAGGCAAAAGCATATGAAAATTGAGGGAAGGATTAGTAATTAGGGGAGTCCTTAGTGAACTTTCAGAAAGTAGCTGATTTCAGTTTTGAAAACCAAGAGGATCAAAGAAAAGAAGATTATGAGATTAGAGTCATTGAATGTAAATAGTTTTTTTCAAGGATTATTGTATCTAAGGGTAAAAGAAGAAGGAAAGAGCTAGGCAACTGGGGTTAAGTGACTTTCTAAGTCACATAGCTAGGAATTATTTGAGGTCAAATTTGAATCCAGGACCTCCTATCTTCAGGTCTGGCTCTCTATCCACTAAACCACCTACAGATCCCATTAGTAACATAGCTCCTTGTTTTCTCTTCCCACTATACAACTGTATTTACATAGATTGGATCAAATCCTAGGGACCTTCTCAAAACAATCATCTGCTTTTGACTCATTCCCTCCACCTAGTATTTGGTTGGGGAAAATATTTAAATATTTAAATAATTTTAAATTAAAAAAATTTAAATAAGGTAGAACTTGAGTCTCGGTTCCACAAATCTGAATAACTGAGTCTTCAGTTCTTACAAAGCCGCTGCAAGTAACAAATGCAAACAGGTAGAGCATGACTTATGTTTTACACTATAAAATATTATAGAAGTTGCCAAGGGCTTCTAGGAGAGAAACATACTAAAACACATAAGAAACTGAGATGATTCACAAAAGTCAATAAACAGTTCCTGACAACTTGTAAAGCACTCACAATAACCTTTAAGTTTCCCTAAGAAGAGAATTTAACATGGAGTTGCTGTTGAGGCATCTCTTAGACATGCCAGTGAAATCTCTCTCAAAGAGATCACAGTCTTTCTCATTTCTTGGTACTAATCTTATCTTTTTACACTCTCCTTAGAAGGCAAAATCAAATCAGGGTTATAGAACAAGTACCACCCTGAAATTTGGAGGAGTCTCTCTTTTTACATACTCTGCTTCTCCTTTCAACAGCCATATAATCATGAGCTAATGGGTGCTAAAATTGTTGAAATAAAATCCTGTAGGAAGGGGAGGAGAGGAAATTGAAATGCCAAAGTAAAGGAAATGCTTAGTTAACAGTAGGGTTACCTTATTCTGTGATCAGAAAAAAAAGGAATTGATGCTACTCAGACATATTGAAAAAAAAAAGAGGAAGGAACTTAGAGTGGTTCTAATTTTCTCCACTATGCTACACATCACTGCCTCTCCAGAATGACCTTAAGGCTAGCATATGACAGAAACATGACTAAAGACACTAGCCTGCATAGATTTTAGAAGCCTCAAAGGAAGAAATGTCACTGAGGGTTAGTGAGAGAGAAATGTCTGGAAGAGACAGTGGAAAATGATAAGGATACCCTTCCACCAGGAGGAGTGGGAGAATGAATGATCTTCAATTGAAAAGGGGTTCAAAGGATGTTGTGTCCCAAGAGGAGAGATAAATACCTTCTTTCTTGTCAACCTTATTCACTCTCAGCTTCAACTACTATCTATATAAGCCACCATCATATTTGTATTTCCAAACCTCACCTCTCTTTTGGGCTCTAGATCTTTATCTCCAATTTCTTGGACTCAGCACACTCTCCACCTAGATGTCCCAGTGGTAATTCAAATTCCACATGGTAACCCAAATGGAGTTTAGATGGAGGTATTTTGAAGTTTGTTTGAATTGTGTAAGCATACCTGAGAGTTTATAGGCAATGGAGCAGATATTTCAAAACAGACAAACAATGCCCTCCTCCCAAATTAACAGCTAGTGGAATGGACAAGGAAATTCATGAATTGAGTAAAGTGGGGGTGACTGGAATAGAGGTAAGACTTTCAGCTTATGCAGGATGTTTGTTCAGTCATTTTTCTGTTGTGTTGGATGTGAACAATTTGTTCTAATGGCCATGAAGGCAGTTGAAGCACACCCTGTGGAACACTTAACACTTGACATTTAATCAGATATTAAAGATGCCAAAGTCATTCACTTCAGCCTGGGCCATTACTAGTTGTTCTGACTTTTGTCTTGCCTCTGGATTTCAATGACTCTGGAAGAGAGTGAGGCATCTGATGCCTCATGAAATTTGGCCTCACTTAAAATCAATTCTGACACAAGTCAAGACATCATCATGAGGTGTCATTGGTCTTCAAAGGAAGAATGAACAACCCATAAGTTGGTCATGATGCTATGGCCTTGTCTACAATCTACATTATTTCAGGATGTAAAAACCTAGATGCATATAAAGACATCTCTACTTGTTCTGCTTCAATGGAGATGAAAGTCAATATCATCTACATAGCAAACATTCACTCAAATGTTATTAGTTTGTTGTCTTGGACTTTTCCGATCTAGAAGAAAAAAATCCCATCTATGGGCTTTATTTTACATTCAATTTTTATCGTTTTTTTTTTAAGACCCTTAACTTCGGTGTATTGTCTCATAGGTGGAAGAGTGGTAAGGGTGGGCAATGGGGGTCAAGTGACTTGCCCAGGGTCACACAGCTGGGAAGTGGCTGAGGCCAGGTTTGAACCTAGGACCTCCTGTCTCTAGGCCTGACTCTTACTCCACTGAGCTACCCAGCTACCCCCTATTTTTATTGTTTTTTGCTACTCTCTTCTGAGCCCACT
This sequence comes from Gracilinanus agilis, assembly GCF_016433145.1. Taxonomy (NCBI): domain Eukaryota; kingdom Metazoa; phylum Chordata; class Mammalia; order Didelphimorphia; family Didelphidae; genus Gracilinanus; species Gracilinanus agilis. Next base: position 349,586,718 of record NC_058132.1, read on the forward strand.
TCAAATGCTCCATGTTGCAGGATGAATTGTAAGGGCTCAGACCAGGAAACAACCTTGTGTATGTTCATGCTTTGCACCATGAAAAGATTACCTTTTGGTCCTGCTGTTTCTTACATCTATTTATGCATCCCAGTATTGTGTCAGCTCTGTTTGAAATCAGTGCTTGTGATTCCAAGCTTGTGAATTTTTGAATACTGGCTATTTTTTTTCTCTGTTCCTTATGGAAAGCCAGTCAGTCCTTACTCAAGTTGTTCCATTTGTTTTTTACCCCCTCTGTAACTTTCCTTTGTCCCTGTTCAGCTTCATTTTGTTGATTTCTGATTAGTTCTCTAATTTGCCAGTGTCATTTTAAATTCTAATCTTTTCCACCAAGGCTCTGCCCTCTTCAACCTTGCTTGGTTTCATTTGCCAAGTTGGGTGCATACTCTATTATATCATCTGATCATGGCCAGAAATCTTAAGTATAGTTTGAAATGCATAATATAACATTCTGAGCCATTTCTGAGCAAAACCCATATTAGAAATTAGGCCCAAGAGCATTCTTTTGGCTAAAAGTTTAGAATTCATTATTTGAACAGAAAATTCTTTTGTAATATTGCAGAGTCTAAAATACTTTCCTAAAATATATAACTGTCCCCATGCTCAAAAGCTGAGAGTTGCTCCTTGTTTTCTCTGAGGTAAAAATAAACTCTTCAGTCTGGCCTTTAAAGATCTGGACAATTAGGTTCCAAATCATCTTTCCAGTCATATTTCACATTATTCCTCTTCACAACACTCTATGTTCCAGTCCAACTGCATGACTAGCTGTTTCTTGTAATCTATATTCTGTCTACTGCCTCCTCAAAGTGATGTCACCCTCAAACCTTCCTTACCTACAATATACTCTCATCAATTCCACCTCAATTTTTCCTTTTCTTTTTTCAAGGTTCATCTCGGGTCACCTCTTCTGAGGATCCTTTCTTGAAGCTCTCTGTTGCCAGGGCTTCATCCCACTTTAAAATGACTATGTATTTACTTATTTATCTACATGTTATATGTCTCTCATCCATTAATTAGAATGGAAGCTCTTTAAAGGATAGGAACAGTTTTGCTTTTGTATTTATATTTGTATTACCTAGTACAATATTTCATACTTTTTAGTTTCATCCATATCTACTATATTTGAACATTTTTATGAAATCTTAATGTGTGAACTCCTTCTACCAATGCCAATATGCATTGTAATTAAGTATTAGAGAGTAGCCTGGGGCAAAGAGCAGTCAAATGACTTGTCTATAGCTGCACAACCAACATATTTCAGAGATAGGACATATACTCCGGTCATCTGAATCTAACGCCTTTATTTTGAACAGAATTCACTTAATAAATATGATAGTTTGGATGAGAGCTGGAAGGGACCTCTAAAGGCTAGTTAACCCAAGATCCTCATTTTATATATGAGGAAAATGAGAAAGACAGTAAGTGACTTGTCTAAGGTACTTTAGTGCAGACGAAAGATTTGATCACAGATCATCTGACTATACAGAATTAAAATACCAACATTCCTGGTTGGAGAAAATGAATCTGCATTATTCAATTTATATCATTTAGTCCAAATAGTCTAAATTCATGTACCCAGGATTACGGAGTGTTCCTGTTGTGGGATAGTTGAGGCTTAACCTCTGAACAACATTGGTGAGATTTTTGTCCCTCGAAAATGAAAAGAAGTGCTATGAGATTTACTTTATCATGCTGTGTAGTTCCTATGAGTTTCTCTCTGTCTTGAATATCCTTGCAACATTTCAATTTACATCCGATGTTTAAAATATCTCCTCAATGAGGAACAGGTGCCCATTGCACGTAAACTGTGTAGCTCAATTTGTTGACTCTGAAAACATCTTTTAAAGAAAAAGGAGATTGTCTCATTTGCTTAAATTTTTATAATTATATGTTGATAAGTCTTTTTTGCTATCCTGCCTCTTTGGGGCATTAAGGAATTTAATATTTGTGGCTTTTCAGGGCATCCTCAAAGCAGTCAGCATTGTGATGAGGCAACTTAGCATAGTGAGACAGGACTCAGTGAATTACTGAAGTGGCATTCAGAAGCCTCAGATTCTTGTCCTATCTCTGCCTCTACATAGCAAGGTAGATCAGAACAAGTCAGTTTCTTCATCTGAGGAAAGAGAAGAGGGATGTTAGTTGGATAAGATGAGATAAAAGTGTGAGAGGTTCTCAATTTTTATTGTTTCATGGACTCCTTTAATACTTCAATGAAGTTTATAAGAAGTCAGTTTTATTGGCATATAATTATTAAAATAAAAAGTTCTGCCACCGCAATGGACTCTTTTCTAGAGTAAGTAATTCCTCCAATTTGCATCTACCCAAGCTCATGAACTCCAAGTTTATAATCCTTGCTTTAGGGATCTTCCAAATCCACTACTTAATGATTTTATCACTATAATGGGGCAGCTAGGTGGTACCAGAAAGATTTAGTGAGTTCAAATCTAGCCTCAGAAACTTAATAGTTGTGTGTCTGTAGGCAAGTCACTCAATCCTATTTGCCTCTGTTTCCTCATCTATAAAGTGAACTGGAGAAGGAAATGGCAAACCACTTGAATATCTTTGCCAACAGAATCCCAAATAGGGTCAAAAAGGATTAGACATGCCTGAAACAACTGAATAGCAGCAATTACAAAAATTGTCATAATTACTGAAAACCAAAACCCCAAGTAGTACAGACTGTAAAGACAGGAGTTGGCATTGAGCAACTCCAAGCTCGTATGAGAATACCTAGGCTGCTCACTGAAAGATGCTGGGAAGTCTCGTATTCAATTTTGTCTTGTTAAGGTCAATTCATTTCACTTTATTATGCATTTGTTGAATATAAATGATCAAAGCATTGTACTTTTTGCTAGGAGGAATAAAGAAAAACTATAAGGCTTAGTCCATGTCCCCAAGTTGCTTTCAATCTTATTGAAAGGTTTCACTTTACAGACAGGTAACAGAAAACAATTGGCTTACAATGTTAGAGCTGACTTATACAGGTTAACACAAATAATCAGTAGGAGATCTGGGACTGAAACTCCAATTCCAAGTCTTTCTCCAGTGAGTCACAGTACCTCTCAATACAAAGCAGTCAAATTAAATTGAATGTAACCAAGATTTTTTTTTAAAGTATAGTATAGACAATCAGTGCTTTGTGCAGTTAAAAAGAAAACAGTTCAATATTTTCCACAGTTATTGGGGAAAACTTTTTGGAAGAGTTAATCTTAAAACAGATTAGATGATTTCGATAAGTAGAGAGGAGACAGGAAGATATTCACCATGATGGACATCTAATGACAAAGTTCTGAGTATTTATCTTCTTTGATTGATGAAGAAAGCAACTTTGAATGTATAAAACAGATATACCCTGTGGCAGAACATTTCTAAATATATAATAGCAATACCAAATCTGTTGCGTAACATAGCCATTGGAAAATCATTAATCCTTTGTCTGGGAAATTTTTTTTCCTACCTACATTGAGTGAAAAGGTTCCCATGAAGCGCTAATTTAGGAACTCCAGCACATTTCATGAGATTCAACATAGATGTGCCTTTGGCATACTTTCCTATCTGTATGCCACCACAAATTGGTGTTTGGCAGGATAGGGGTGAATACATCTTTCTTATTTCTTTGAGTTCATTTTTATATGCCAGCATTAACATTATAATGAACTTTTCCTCATTAGATTTCTGAGAAGTATTATTTTTGTAACTTGGGGTTGGGGGAGCATCAGCCACTTCCATATTGTATCTATCAACTCGCCACTGCTTCAGAAGGGACTCTATTTGGAGTAACTTCCCCTATTCCTTCAAAGTTATGTATCTATAGAGAGTAATAATAGTGAGGATAAGCTAGACTAACTGACTAGAACTGACTCAATACTGGGAGTGCTGTCAATTAAATTGGTTGCAAAAATTTGGAATCCTGGTCAGAAATCATTTTGCTTTGACAGCTTTCTAGAAGCTTGATAAAATGTTCCATCATTAAACCAGAATGGCATGTGATGCAATGCATTGTGGACTCCAGGGCATGACACTGCCTTTACATTTTTTTTTCTTTCCTAAGCCTGATAAACAGAAAAGAATGTCAGATTGTCCTTGTCCCAATTTTCGCTGCCTTTCAGAAGGGCTATTCAGTGAGTATGCACCATTTCATGTTCTAACCAATGGGGATTACCTTGGGAAATCCAGTCTAAAACTTTAAACAAACAACTGAGAAACCTATTATCCCCAGCTAACCACAGACATATCATCTGTATTCACATATAGGCCCATGCACGTAGCAGTCAACTGCCTGTCTCCAGGTACTGGTTTGAAATCTGACCATGAATTTCTCAGTTTCTGGGCAAATACAGGGAGTAATTTATGTCAACACTGCCCCTTGTTCTTCCTGACCCCTCTAAGGAAAAGCTGAGTGACTTGCAGAAGTGATCAAATCTCTCTACTTCCCTCCTTACTTTTGATGATGGTACTATTTACAATGGGATGTTTCTATGTAGATTTTTATATTATAGAGAAGAATAAGTTAATGACGATTCACCTCCCCACTCCCTTTTTAAAAAGTGTTTTTAAAACTCAGAGCATTTTCACAAACATTAATTCAAAAATCATAATATCTGTAGAAAGTCAAAATTCTTTACTTCCTCTATTTTATAAGCATTGGAAACTGGGAGTGCAGAGTGATTAAGTAATGACAGGACCGCACTTCAGGAGTTGCCCTCTAATCACCTAACTAATGGCCCCCAGAAACCTCTACTGAGGGAATTGTGTATGGTTGGCTAAACAATATTTCATTTCCAAAGGGAAATATAACCCTACTCTGATCCCAAGAAGGTGTTTTTAACATGGATGGATAGCAGGCCTGTTTTTTTTTTTTTTTTATCAACTATGGGCAACTAGGCAATTAATCTTCTTGTAATCCATATAAAGTAAGCCCTCTTATTTTTTTTTTTTATGACTCTGGTGTCTGGAATTTAATTTGTAGCCCACTCTTACCTCTTCTTCTCTTTTTCCTATTAAGTCATCATACTTACAACCTATTCTCAGGTCAGTCTTCTTGAGTGCCACACAATCTCCTTTTGTGAGAAGTGTGAGGATATCCTCATAGTGTAAACTATGACAGAGAATGGGATTACAAATGTACACACACACAAACAGAGAGAAACAGAGAGGCATTAATGAAGAGATAGAAACAGAGAAAGATTGAAAGAGAGAAAGACATACACTGAGGCCAATTTAGGAGTTGGGTTTTATTACGATCTCTTAATCTAGGGTCCTTACTTCAGGTTTCAAGGATATTCTCTCTTTTTTCCCTTTCATTTTAGAGTATTTGGGGGAAGTTGAGCTCTGTTTAGTCCATATATTCCTTTCAGTGTAGTTTGAGCTTTTCCTCTCCTTTTCACTAAAATGAAATTTCCTCCTCTTTCTCTTTAGTTTTTTTTTGACACTATCATGGTTCTGAAATCTCATGGACCAGGAAAAAGAAGGATTGTAAACCAGTGCCTGCCCATCCTGTGGGCTGCTTATCAATGGGCAAACTTCCCTAGGGGATGAATCCTATGCTCTGGGTGATGTCCTCTAGTTTTTGTGACATTTTGTATATAATTGTGGAGGCCTGAGGGTATCTCATAGTCACTGCTATCTGTGTGACCATCATTTTTTTTTATTTCCCAGCCATATATTTATCTAATGACATAAAATACTTCTCACAGACATATAGTTGGTACAGTGGATAGAGCACAAGACTTATAGTCAGGAAGACCCATATTCAAATCCTCCCTTAGAAACAAACTTTCTATTTGTGTCACTCTTTGCAAGTCATTTAACCTTTGTCGACCTCAGTCTCCTCAGCTGCAAAATGCTAATAATGTTAGCATCTGGTTCTCAAGGTTATTGTGAGGTTCAAATAACATACAAAGTGCTTTACAATCTTAAATTTTAAGACATAGATGCTAGCTGCTGTTGTTATTGATGTTGTTATTAATAATAATTATTATTAACTTGAACATTTCTAATTTGCATAGGTCAAGGGAAGGAGCACCTTCATTTTCTACTAAACAACAATAAAAACAACATCAAAAGTAACATTTTTCTTCTCTGTTTTCTCCTGGTCATTTAGGTGCCAGCATTCACTTTTATCTATTGTTCTCCCCCTCTGAGTGATGTATTTGGCATGTCTTAGGAAGAGAGGAGCATTTCCTCTTCTTGCATGAACCTATCTGGCATATAGTATAATCCACTGAAGACATCAGCTTAACTACACTAATAGGAAAACAAAATAAAGGAAATTATAAATAGCTACTTCTTGAGTGTTGCCCCAGAAGTTAGGTGTCTCAGGGAAGTTAACCAGGCTATCTCTCCTTTATGGTTGTTAATGGCAAATGAATCTTTCATTTTCACAGAGCTTAAACCCATTATCTTGAGTTTCTAGTTCACACGACAGGCATTTGAAGTGCTGAAAATATGAGAATCCTCCTCATTTCAGATAGATTGATAAAGCAGATTGTGGAGACACATTGTATTTTGAAGATACAAACTTTATTTAAGAAAAAAAGATACTATGTATTTTGCCCTATAGTAGTACCAGACTTTTCTATAGGAGGCAAGGATTCATAGAATGCAAGAACTTACAAGGATATTAAAAGTAATTTCTTTCTATTTTCGTATAAAAATCTGATGCCCTTCCACTCCTAAGTCTTTTGAGTGTCCTTCTTGTCTTCTCAAAGTTAGATTCAAATAAATATTTAAGTGGCCAAACACTCCTGCTGAAGATTTGAATTGGTCCAAATGGGCAGGAAAACAATTTGGAAATCTATGAGATATCACTTATTGGTTTTTACACCTTTCGACCCAGACATTCCTAGAGAGTTTGGTGAGAGAAAGGTCTCAAATATGCCAGAATAGATTGGGGTGCAGCCAAGATGGTGGATTAGTAGTAGAGAAAACTGAAATCTCTATGAGAATTCTTTCAAATCAATCTTTAAAAAGTACCTTAAAATGACAGGAGTCAAAAACCAACAGCAAATTGGAAAGATAGGTTCCCTAGTGAAAAACAACTTGGAGGATGGGCAGAGTCAACTTTCATGATGTAAAACTGCACATAGACAAATGCTGGCCAACCATCCCCCACCTACTGTGCTAGGTTCCAAGCCTGTGCGTAGATTAACTTTGGGATGCCAGGACCCTTCCTACACCAACAACAGAGCACCCTTGATACCTACCCCTTGAAGTCCTAAGCCCTGGCACTAGCCTGCAGTGAGGCCTAAAAGTCCACAGCACTTGGCCTTTTCAAGCTTACTGTGGTGAAGACCTAGCCCAGGGTAAAAATAGCTCAGAGTGCTGAGTTATGCAAACCATCAACAGGGGAGATAGAATCAGCAGGTTTCAATATTTCCTGCCTACAGGTAAAAAAAACAGTCTGGGAAAATGAGCAAACAACCAAAGAAACACCTAACTATAGAAAATTTCTATGGAGACAAAGAAGAAGGCACAGAGTCAGTAGGGGACAGTGAGATCCAAGCAACCACAAGCAAAACTTAAATAAAAATGAGTGGGAGGTGATTGGTCTCAAGTGATGGAAGAACTCAAAAATGAATTTAAAAGTCAAATAAGACATGTAGAAGAAAAATGGGAAAAAGAAAATAATGCAAAAAGAAATCAAAAGAATAAAAAAATGGAAGGAAACTATGAAATGTCTCATTGGAAAAACAACTTACCTGAAAAATAGATTCCAGAGAGACAATTTAAGAATTATTGGACTACCTGAAAATCATGTTCAAATATGCCAGAATATCCATAGCATCACTACTCGTGGTGACCAAAAACTGTAAACAGACTGTTTATTTGAGGAGGACTTAACGAACCATTGTATGTGAATGCAAAGAACTATTCATTGCACCACAGAAAAAAAATGTGAAGAATTCAGGGGAACATGGGAAGACTTGTGTTAAATAATGCAGCATGAATAAAGTAGACCAAGAGAAGAGTATTTACAGTGACTACAAAAATGGAAATGAAATCAACAATTAATAGGCAATTGAAATCAGAGATATTGTATGGAAGGGACTTGATTCTAAAGATCAGAGTATGAAATGATTTCTTTCCTTTCAGTAGAGAAGTGAGGGGATTTAAAGCACAAAATGTTGCTCCAAGAGTTAGTTTTTCTAAGAGGGTTGTTGATCTCTTTGTGCATGATTGATTTTTTTGAAACTGTAGCAATGTCTATGAATACCATAGATTGGGAAATCTCTATGATTTAAGAAAAAACATAAAAGGCATCAATTAAAAAATGGGAAAAGATGATGTAAACACTCAATATTTGACACACAAACAGATTAAATGAAACCTCAATGCCTCTATCACCTTTTTGCATATGCTTTTTGAGATGCATTGGTACTGAGCTGCCCATGATCAAACTACATAGGCAGAAATAGTTCATCTTACTGAACTTTCTACTCAAGTTACACTACCTCTGTTCTCATTTATCTATAACATCTAGTTCTTCTGTCTATTGAAGTCTTTCTCAGTGGCTTCAAGATAAACACTCTTTTGAGGGAATTGGGAGGGGGAGGAGGTTGGTACTTTGCCCTGAAAAACCTGCCATAAATGGCTATATTCAGCCTTTCTCACCTCTCTCCCCTCCCCTGGTGTTCATTGAAAGCACCCTTCATTCAGGATTGGCCTCTCTCCATGCCTTATGTGATCCAGAAGCTGCAATGGTCCTTTCCCAGCCATGACTGTTCTTCCTTGTTGTGGGATCCTTTAAAAAGAGAAAGAGAGGAAAGAAAGAAAAAAAGAAAGAAAGAAAAAAAAAAACAACCACAAACCTCTACAGTGGGAAAGCCTGAAGCTGCAACACAAATACTGATTATTCCCGTCAAGGTTTAGCTGCCGTTGCTAAGTTACTGGCCTGTTCTGAAAAACCTTGAAGTATGGGGCACATTAGGAGCTCGTTAGGTCCTGGTGACTCGCGGTAAATGTACAATTTGTCTCAGTGCTAAACACACTTCTAAAATAACAATAATAAAAAAAAAACACGTAGTTTAAAAAAAAAATTTTCGTGACCTTTCTCCCTCTTGTTTGGTTTCTACTCCCCCTCACCCAGTATCTCCCAATCTGGTGTTATTACAAATGCTGGACTATTGGAAAAATAAACAGAGGCATTTTTACAAAGGATAGGGAACAAGATTTATTAGCTTTAAGCCTTTGGCATTTAATGAAGGTGCTCTCAGAGAGCACCACGCCAGGGTTGAGGGAAAATAAGGGAAGGCTCTGTAATAATTGTTTACAATGCAAGCTGCAGGCTATCAGCTCACTCCCTGGGAGCATCCATAGCAGAGGTACAGGGCTGGGAGCCCTCCCTACAGCAAGAACTTTCCTCCTTCCTTTCATTTTTTCTAATGGGTCTCATGCATAGGACTCAAACAGTATTTGTTAAATTCATAGAGCTGGGTGTGTGAGTGCATGTTGGAGGGTGGACCTAGTGATTTTTACTTGCATTACATATTGTTGATGTATGGGGTGACATCGAACCTGAGTGGATGTAAAGGTCTTGCCATTAAGCTACCACCCTGGGGCCCTTCTAGAACAGGCATAATTTTGCTTTCCTTTCCTCTTCAGGTGCTATTGGTAAGAAAAGGGTTGTTGTGGGTGTGGAGTAGTACAGTGAGCCCACCACCTTCTGCTTGCCCATGGCAATCATGATAGTTGGCTCCATGGTAGTGTGAGACAGGCAGTGAGGACTAAGGGAGTTAGAAAAGCCAAAGAGAGAATGAGAGAGGACACCTGGGTGCTCTCTGCAGCCATTGTTGAAGAGTGGAAGGAATAGACAGTGGATTGTGCTGAGAATCCCTGAGAAGGGAAAATACCTATTTCCTAAAGTAATCTTGGGTATATAAAAAAGCTAATTTCATTTGGGAGGGTGGTTGGGAATGCAAAAGTCATACCATCGCTGGATATTTAAATTAGAATTGGAAAGAACCTCTATTCAACCCCTTTACTTTACAGATAAGGAAACCGAGGCTCAGAGAGCCTATATGACTTGGCTAAGTTCATACAAATCTCAATAACTGGAAGGAAGGTGAACCTCTACAAGGAGAAAATGCCAAATTTCCCCTTCCGAACACTTTGTTAAGTGGCACATGATACTAATCTGATATCTATGATGAGTTAACAATTAGGGATTTTAGACAACTTCCGCAGAAGCTTAAATTTGAACTACTTTCAAAAGGATAATTTCCTTTTTTCTTAGTCCAAAACAGAAGTCTGTTGATTTTTTGCCTAAATCAACAGTAATTCTAGATACAACTCTTTCCTCATTAGAGGGAATCCCTTTAGCCCAGATTTTCCTTTTCCTATTAAAGGTATCAATCATTTCAAAGGTCTGGCACTTACTACTAATGAAGTCATTCCCCTCCCCTCCTCTCCACTCAGGCTATTCCTCTATTTTTCTCTGTACCTGGAGCTTCTTTTTGCTTATGCGCCCTTTCAGAATTGTAATCTGGCTTCTATCCAGTCATCAGTTACATACTTATATCTCCTCCCTCCTCCCCATCTCCTTTTCTACTCTTTCTGCTGATATACTTCCTTTCGAAACACATCTTGAATTGGAATGTATTCAAAAGATATCTCCTGTTTCCATTGAAGAAAAAGCCTCTCTTTTCAAAGAAGAAAGCAGACCATAATGCTTTAGAAACTGTAAGGTACCATATTCTATCTTGAAGTACATAGCTCCTGGGATAGATCCTTTTGCATTTTCACCATGGACCTCTGGAATATTAAGAATTTGCATTAATTTGAAATTAATATTAACACTCTTCAATTTTATCCAATATTTAATCTTGTAGAGAGTGATAGGGAATAAATTTATGATTTCACTGGTCTAGGAAATTCCAAAGTATGGAAATACCTTCCTATCCATGTTGATTGGTGCCTTTTCTGCAGCTGATAACCTTAGAAAATTTCCTAGACGTGAGAATTTAAGTTCCTTGATCTATACATCAGAGGCATGACCTTGAATCTAGGTCCTTTCAGCTCCAAGGTTGGTTCTCTACTAATTCTTCCTGCCTCTATATTTATTGAAAATCAAAATAAAATACTGATATTGAATCAGTGGCTCATGAGTTAGAAGCCAGATTTATGTCATTCTAATAGGGACAGGTCTTTGTACTACATAATTTACCATCTTATATCATAACATAGTTGTAACTAGCATAGGGCAAAAGGAGCTTTGTCCCAGGATGCTGTCACAAGGGCATACTTCTTTCTCTGTGCAACCACCGTCATTTCATGTTATTTCAAAAGCTCATTTTCTAGGGTTCCTCCCTCTCCTCTCTGTGTCAAATGTGTGTGTCAAAAGGAGAGAGGATTCTTTTTTATGCCCTTGCAATATTTCTCTCCACCCCAGGTGAATTTGCCCAAAACACTTTCGGTTTGTTGTAGCTTGAGATCATAATAGCAAGACAGACGACTCCTGAGGGTGTAAGACTCTTCCTTGTTCCTGAAAAAGCTACAATCAGCAAACATGTTGGTGTGAAAATTCAGCTGTCTATCCATCAACTAACAGTAAAGGTCCTACTATGTGTGAGGTATTGTGCTAACCACTACATGTAGAACAGAAAGAGATAACTAAGTAGAGCATTAAAGTAAATTGATTTGAACATATTTACATGAAAATCATGTAACTCCAAACCAGAATATGCATCAAAGCCAGTCTATATGTTATTTGTAGCTAGATAGCCCATGGCTTAATGATTGGCATATGCAACCTGGAAATCCCTTTGGTGCACACAGGCAAAGAAATCAATTTGATAGCAGGTGCCATACATTCTTTAAAAGTTCTAGGTAGTCATAACACCAAAATTTACATGTCTAATTCATGAACATCACAGGCAAATATATTTTCATGATTATGACATAACATTCAGCAGTATGGGCTAGAACTGTGTTGGTGAACCTATGGCACACATACCAGATGGGCTGCTCTCCCCTTCTCCACTACACCTGAGAGAATTTATCACATCACTTGCCCCTTTACCAAGTAGCCCAATGGTAGCACTTCCTTCCTTCCCTGTCTGAGGAAAGGCAGGGGAGTCTCATGAAGCATGAAGGTTGCAGTTTGGCTACTCAATCTCTAAAAGGTTCAACTTTGTACAATGAGGCTTCAGAAATGGAGAAGATGAGGTACACCAACTAAAAGGAACCTTAAGAAAACTAGAGATAGGTCCTGATAATATGTGATCAATAGATCCCATGAAGTAGTTGTATTGCTAAGACCTTTACTGTATATTTCCATTAGACTGGAACCAATGACCATATTTTAGGTCATTATCATTTTGAATAATGCAAATTTGATGTGGGGGATCATTTCAAGGGATGTAATCTAACTTTTCACTTTACAGATAAGGAAACAGAATCCCCTAAGATGAATACTCTTAGAAAGATGACAGTATTTATATTGTTTACAAATCACTTTTTATCCCAGTCTTAAGAGGTAAGGTTCTATAAATCTCACCATCCCTATTGTATTAAGCAGAGAGTTTAAATGACTTGTGTAAGCTCTTAAAAGGCATGGCTTTAATTCAACTCTGCTAATTCTGTCTAGTTTATTTTCTCCCAAACTACATACACTACACTTTCCTTATGACATTTTATATTACAAACACATTAATTATTCATTATATTCAAACCAATTTGGTGATGTACTGGGATGAAACTGGCCAGTGGGGAATACTTTTCCTCAGGAAAATAGTTGGAAATATGAACGATCATGAAATTGTAGTTATTGAACTAAAGGAGACTTCAGAGGTCATCTTGTACTACCTCTGCATTTTACAAGTGAGGAAATTGAGATGCAAAAAAATTAAGTGACGTGTCCAAGGTTATGCAAGTATCAAGCAGTGCTCAAATTTGAAGTCAGATCCTTTGACTACAAATTCAACACTTTTTTCCCCATTGTGCTTTGACTCCTTGGAAGCTGGTTTTCCAATTTGGATTGTGACATTAGAAAGTGAAGATTGCTCCTTGACTCAGTTTTTCCAGGACCATGCTTATTTCTTTTTGTCTCACCTTAATACTATACACAATTTAAAAAAAGCCATCAAAATATATTCAAAGAGTCCCCTGTGGTTTCACTGTGTGTTGATATCTTATAATAGCATAGTGGTATTCTTATGAAGTCTCAGAAATACAGAATCACATGGCAAAGTGCTAAAATGTGGCATTTAAAGCACTTCACAGTATGGTTCCTTTACCTTTCCTTTCTTTTTTCATCTTCTCTTGCTTCCTCTACTCTCCAGTGAACCCTACCTGCTAGCTGTTCCCAATATTGGATATCTCACCTTCTATCTTTGTACCTTGTGTGAAATGTATTCCCCCTTTACCTCTTCTCCAATTCCTCTCTATTGTTTTAGAGCATAGTTGGGGGAGGACCTCCTGTAAGAGGCTTTTTCAGTTTTCTCCAGGTGTTAGCTTGTTCCCCCTCTTGAAATCATTTTCTGTGACTTTCTGTATATTTAATTTTTGTTTTTCAATAAATTTTATTTTTTAACAAATTTGTTATAATCACACCTCAACCACCCTACACACATATACATGCATATGCATACACAGCAAGTAGTATGGAAGCTCCTTGAGGGGAGGGACTGCTATGCTTTTTTTTTTTTTTTTTTTTTTTTTGGTCTTTGAATCCACAGCATGTCACCCAGTGCCTTATGTAAGTACTTAATAAATGTTTGCCAAATTAAACTAAAACTGTAGCATTAGGGGGAGGGGGCAATTTTTTAAAGAAAGGAAAGTTTCCCTCCCACCAAAACAACAACAAGAACAAGAACAAGAACAAGAACAAGAACAAGAACAAGAACAACAACAACAACAACAACAACAACAACAACAACAACAACAACAAATGACCCTTACTATCCACCTTAGAATCAAAACTGTATATTGATTCTGAGGCAGAAGAGCAGTAAAGGCTAGGAGATGGTGGTTAAGTGACTTGCCCCAGGATCACACAAGTAGGAAGTGTCTGTGGCTTGATTTAAACCCAGGATCTCCTGTTTCTGGACCTAACTCCCAATCCACAGAGCCACCTAGGTATCCATTTCCCCTTTTCACTATATGTGAACTCATTCATGGAAGGTGGTATCATAGGGCACTGGATGTGAAATCAGAAATACCTGCATTAAATCCTGCCAGCATTTAGTAGCTATGGGATACCAAATAAGTCACTTTGTGCCTCTGTCAGTTGGTTGGTTGGTTATGGTCCTCCATATATGTAGAGAACAAAAAGGACATCCCTATGTTGCAGCCAGTGTACAGTCTGTTGTACTGTGGCTGATCAGACCACTATGAGCCAGGAAGGTCTAGTACAAAGAGCACATGAATATTTTGGGTGGAGATATCTCTAAATTTGTGCAATTAGCATTTCGTTTGAGCTCTCTCTGTTCTACTTTGTCTTCTTTGATGCTGGTGCTTTGTCTTCTATGTCTTACAACCGCAATTCTTCAGAGACCTTTAGAGAGTCCTTTTATTGCGTTTTCTGACCTCTGTTGGCTGGCCTCCATTCATTTATCTGTAAAATGAGGGTGTGGGACTAAATGGCCGCTAAGGTCTAGTAAAACTTTCAGTTTAGGATTCTATGACATTTCATGAGACCTGAACCAGCAAGGTATCTTGGAATCATTTGGCCGATCATTCCTCTTTAGAGGTTAGAAAGTGGGAGAGGCTCAAAGTGGTCAAAATGATTTTCCCTCCCACAGAAATAAAGGTATTAAAAGGCAAAACAGGGACTTAGGCAAGGGCTTTTAAGTCCAAGTTCAGTTTTATTTCTACCCCAGTATCTCTCCCGTTTGCCGTACCTCTGGGCTTCTGGTTTCAGGCAGCCCATCTTAGTTCCGCACTCCCATAAGCTCTGCTTTCGAAGCAAATTAAATGGACAACTTGGCAAGTCCTTGATAGATGCTTGTCAATGAGTGGGTGAACACTGCCACCTAGAGGCTGAAATAGGCTTCTGCTTACCTTCCTGCAAGAGAATTCTTTCTACTCGGAGCTTTAGTGCCAGAACTCCTCTTGGAAGGAGCTTGTTTTCGATTAATTAGCATCGCAGGTGAAGGGCTTCTCATTTTCACATCAACATTACAGCATGCTGTGCTAAACGTTGGAAATGTCCATTCCTAAGAGTGTCAGTGAGAAGCGAGGACAGCTGTGTGTATTTATATGTGTACCGTGCATGCACATGAGTCCTGCTTCAGAGAGGAGAAAGGAGAAGAGACTGAAGGGTAAAAAACATTGACAACAATAAAATGATAACAACAAGATGTTGAACTAGTGCAAGATACAGTGACAAATCACCGGAAACTGGGATTAGGAGGGGAAAGAGGCAGAGAGCAAAATCAAATAGGATGGAGAGAATAGGGGAGATGACATTGGAAGGTGGAGAGTGGGAGTGTGATAATCTTTGATTCTCAGATCCACAGAGGAGTTCACGTTTGATGACTTTCTTACTGGGAGTGGCAGGGGTGGGAGGGGGAGAGGGGAGGGGGGTAGAGGGGCTGGAAAGGAAAAGCAGCCAGTTGCACCTGCTTTTCATATTCTTAATTCCAAGGGATCAACATTTTTTTTGGACCTAGAGCTGTTTTAAAGATGTGAAATTCTGAGGTTTCAACAGAGGGCTATGCTGTGCTTCATTAGTTTTCATGTGTATAATTCATGAATGGAAGATAGACAGATGTTCAGGTTCAGCTATTATTAAGACTGTCTAAAGGGACTGAAAATTCTTTATAATCTGAATGAATTGCTTTCAGAAATTGTACAGGGATTATTGAAATGTGCCCTTTGTTTGTGAAGGTGCCTACTGGAGATTTTTCTTGGGGCTAGTCTTGCACTGTATTAACAAGTGGGATTGGGAGTATCATTTCTCTCCTCTTTTGCTTCTCTTCTTCTGTCTTGGTAGTTTTCTGTTTAAAAGCCTATCATTTTGTTTTATTGGTTTGGAAGAAATATACATTTCCAAAAAAAAATTCCCTTTACACCACTATTCTTCTCTCTTCTTCAATCTCTCTGTCTCTGTCTCTGTCCCTCTGTTTCTCTGTCTCTTTGTCTTTCTCATTCTGTCTCTGTCTCTATCTGTCTCTCCCTCTCTCTCTGTCTCTGTCTCTCTTTCTCATCTGCTATCATCAGTCATCCTCTCTGTGTTCTTGCAAGATCACTTCTTCCTGAACAGATATCTAAATAGGAATAATTTTGCCTTGGGTAAAAACAGGAAGAAGCAAAGAGGACCATATGATCCTAAGACCATAAATTTACAATTAGAAGAGAATTGAGAAGCCAGCAAGACCTTAATTTCTCTTATTTTACAGATGTAGAAACTGAAGCAAGGTAGCTCAAGTGGCTTTTCCACCATCATAAAACTAGACAAAGTCTAAGACAGGACACCCTCAGGTACTCTGACACAAAGTTCTGTGCCTTACTTTGGATGCCTATTAAGTAGTCAATCCTATCCTTATCCCACTATGTGGATGGAGGAATATTCCCTACAAAAGAGTAAAGAAGGTCACAGAATCTGAGGGATAGGTTGAATTGTAGAGGTGTTTTGGAAAAAAGGAAATGTACCTTACCATCATTACCCTTCACTCCCCCCACTCGTTCTATACACCTTCAACCATAAATATAGTCCCATTCACCTTGTGTTATTCATACATTACTTCCCAGGTGGCCTTTTCTGTTTCATTTACCCTTTTCTCCTTAAATATTCTACCTACACAGATTCCACCTTAATCACTTCAGTATGCCTGCTTCCTTTCTACTAGCCTCCACCTTTTCACATTACGGGATACTACCATGAAAGATCTAGTTATACCCCAAATATCTGCCTGCTTTCCACAATTAAAGAGCTGGTAAGGTAGAGATTAGCAACTTTCTTTTGTTCCTGTGGTTCTTCCTTACATCCTGCTTTACTTTCCCTCTGTTTCCTTTCACAAAGCTCTAATGTTCCAAATAGCCCCACAGGGTCCTGGCATTTGGAATAATTTCCCACTGGACCAGATCAGGACTGCCTATCCTTTAGGGGAAACATTAACAAAATCAAGCCCCAAAGAACCTTTTTTTTCCTAGTTCCTTCCACTCTGCTGCCTCCACTAATGGGCCTGCTGCTGTTGCTTCCTCTCTGCTAGTTGTGTGTGTGTGTGCTATCTTCTTATAAGTTTCCATCAGTCTACTGTTCTCTGTACTCTTCCAGCGCTGGCCCCAGTCTACTCCCTTCACTGTATCTGACTGCCCGAAATAAATGCCAACCTGTTTGTTTCAATGAATGTAACTCCCATCTTGCTACATTGCATTTCACCCTTAAGAAACAAATATCCAATAGGGCTTCCTTACATCATTTGTGGCACATCCTGTCAATCAGCCATTTAAAGCCCCAGGTGAGCCAGAGGGCTCTTGCATCTCTGGACTACAGCAAGACGAGCAGACAATGTTGACAGTGGGCAGTGCGGCAGTCAGAATGAAAATCATTCATCTTATTTTCCATAGGCAGCCAGGGGGACTGAAGTGGGGGAGACAGGGGTAGAAAGGTTACAGAATCTAGCATTTCCTA
Organism: Gracilinanus agilis; assembly: GCF_016433145.1. Taxonomy (NCBI): domain Eukaryota; kingdom Metazoa; phylum Chordata; class Mammalia; order Didelphimorphia; family Didelphidae; genus Gracilinanus; species Gracilinanus agilis. The sequence goes on from NC_058132.1 coordinate 349,604,332, forward strand.
GGGAGCTGCAGAAAGAAGGAAGAAGCTGGGGACTTAAGAGGGCAGTGACAGGGTTGAATGCTGGGTCAGGCTCTGTTCTCTCCTCTGGCAGTCCTCACATGGCAATCTGAAGCTTGTCAAATTCAAATTGCATCTGGTTAAATAGAATTGAGGCTTCTGTTTGGGTTTGCAAAGGTAGGCTGTTTACCTGAATGTTACTGTCCAGGCTTATGAAAGTGAGTTGGTCATCTTACTGGCTCCTTCTCTTTACACCTCTTAGAACTGGAGGCAGTGGTGCATTCCTGGTGTGGTGGAGGACTAAGCACAGAGCTGGCCTTCAGACCAAGAAGATGTGGGCTCAACTCACATCCCTGACAGGGATAGGACTTAGACAAATCACCCAGCCTCTCGGTCACAGAGACAACTCTCTTAGACTATAAATTGCAAAGAAGGTGCTGACCAGCACAGTAGAGAGAATTTCCTTACAAGTGAGTCCACTGTACTAGTAAAATTATAAGTTTTCTCCCTACAGCAACATCCCTTGCCTTCCATCTTAGAATCAATACCGCGTATTGGTTCTAAGGCAAAAGTGAAGTAAGGGCTAGGCAATGGGAGTTAAATGACTTGCCCAGGGTAACAAAGCTAGGAAGAGTGAGATCAGATTTGAACAGAGGCTCTTCCATCTTGAGACCTGGCTCCGAATCTGAGTCACCTAGCTTCCTCCTTACAGAATTCCTTTTAAAGGGGTTAGCTACACCAGACCTATCAGGGGCTTTGGAAATCATCTGGTTCCATGCTCTCATTAGACAAATAAAGACACTGAAATGATTACAACATAGGCAATAAATGACATAGTCAAGATTGAAACCTAATGCCTTTGACTTAATCCAGCCCCATTTCCATTGCTAGAGGAACATCTAAAAAAGATGAGTCATTGTGTTAACAACCTCAGATTCTGGAAAGGGAATTTAAGCATTTAGGAATATTACCCTCATCTCTCTCTCCTCTCTCCATTTCTTTCTCTCTCTCTCCCTCCCTCTCTTCCTTAAATATTGTATGTCCCAATGCCTGTGAACTATCCATACAATAAAATGTTAATAGCTGAACTCCAATCACTGGTTGGCTCTGTGTGTGTGTGTGTGTGTGTGTGTGTGTGTGTGTGTGTGTGTGTGTGTGATGAGAAGAGTCCTGGTTGCGACTGGAAATTTACAGCTCACAGGGAAGTCCACTATTTTAAATAATGTGCATGAAAAATTCCACCAGAAATTAGTGCAGTTATGTGAAACCAGGATGATTGAAACTTACAAACAATATAGAATACTGACAAAAGCATCTTATAAAATCTGACAAGTAGAATATGCAAATACACTCCAGTATTTCAATCTTCAGTAGGGATGCATCCTTAACGCAGATTTCAGCGCTTCTGTGCCTTTATATCCCATCTCTATGAGTTTTGGGAGCCCCCAAATATATTAGTCGATGGCCACTTTTTCATGATGAGACTCTCCTTATTTGACCAGGCTTGTCCATAGACAAAGAATATAAAATGCAGTGCACACTAGATCTCCACTTCAAACCTTTCCTGACATAGCTTATGCTCTGTTGCCAACGCCTTTGAAAATTCATAATCACCTCCTGGCCACCATGAGGTATCAGAGAAGGACATTTGTGGGAAATGTGATACTATATCCAGGGGTTAATTTTCTTTCTGACCTTACAGTTTATCTTTTAAAACATCAAGATGGATGGACCTCATAAGGTTTATTTTAAAGAGTGTCTATACTGCTATTAGCCTTATTTATGTGCTCTGTGCTATCTAAACGGGGCATATTTAAGGTGTTAAATGTTAAAGGGCCTGAGATTTTTATCAGAGCGTGGTGTTTTTTTAACTCCTTCAAGTCACTTCCTTGAGTCATCATTTCCTCAATCATTAAAATGGAATGAGATGATTTAGAGTGCTTTCAGACTCTTATCTATAATTGAAAATTATATATATATATAATATTGATGTTTTCAAGTTTACTGTGCTATCTGTTTCACTTTTATCTTCCAAAATGAATAAGTATATAGGATTTCAAAAGCACAAGAGGTGCAGATTTTGTACCCATAGAACAGAATATTTATTTAAGCATCTCTGTGGCATTTCTTAATCTAATAGAAAAAATGAATGTGACAAGCTGAGAAAAGTTCAATTTAATAAGAAAACTTTGGCTCCATCACTTCTATTACTACTACAGTTATGAGTATTACCACATTTAATCCTCCTAATGACCCTGAGAAAGAGTGCTATTATCATCATTTTACTTAAATGGAAAATGAGAATGAGCGAGGTCTTCTGATTTGTCCAGGGTCACACAGTGAGGAAGTATTTGAGAGAGTTTTGATTCCTGAATCCAAGTCTAATGAGTTAAGATCAGAAAATCCTAATTCAATAGAAAACTAAATTCTTTGTAACAACTAATAGTAGGCTTCTACTAAGTACCTGAAGAACAAAGGAGTTAACATGTTACATATATGGGATACATAAACCAATACTCATACATATACGCACATTAAAATGTTATCTGGCAAGCAAATTTAGTACTTGATATATGCTTCCTTCCTCCCCAATTTTTAATATCCTTAAATATTTTATTGATGTCTAACATTTTTACATCATTATCTTTTCTGAGGAAACTGAGACAGACAACAATTAAGCGATTTGCCCAGGATCACAAAAAAGACAGATAGTGGCACAATAGATAGAGTGCTGGCTCTGAAGTCAGATATACCTGAGTTTACATCTAGATACTAACTGTGTGATTCTGAATAAGTCATTGACCTTTTAAGGAGATATAGACTGTAGTCTTTTCTCTGCCTAGTCCTCTAGTATGGGGGACTTTGGGAAAGTCAAATAACCATTCAATGCATTCAGGCAAATCTCTAAGACAGAGATTCTTAACTTTTTTGATGTGAGCTATGGACCCCTTTGGAACCTTATACAATTCTTAGATAATAATTTTAAATAATTGAAGAAAATGTTAATCAGTAAAGCTATTGAAAATCTAAATCTCTCTGCTCTGTCTCTCTGCCTCTCTCGATTTCTGTTTCTGTCTTTCTCTGTCTCTGTCTTTGTCTCTCTGTGTCTTTCTCTCTCTGTCTCTCTGTCTCTCTCCTCTCCCTCCGTTCCTTTGTCCTGCACACCACACACCAAATCCTGCCAATTCTACTTTTGCAACATTTCTCTTGCATATACCTCCTTTTTTCCCTCACCCTGCTGCAGGCTCTTATCACCTATAACTGAACTATTACAATTGTCTACTAGTTTCTTTGCCTTAAGTTTTTGCTCATGCTGGTTCATTCTCTGCTCAGCAATCAAATGATTTTCATAAAGTCGAAGTCTCACAATATGACCTCTTATTCAGTAATATTCAATAGCTCCCTTTAACTCTGGGGTAAAATAGAAAACCTTCTACATGGCCTTTAAAACCTTTTATAACTTAGTTGTGAGGCAATGTCTCAGAGTTGGTTTAATTTAAATTTCTCTAATGAGTAGTGATTTAGAAGATTTTTTTCCATATAAATATAGATAGTGTTGATTTCTCTTTCTGAAAACTGCCTGTTTGTATCCTTTTACCATTATTCTATTGGAGAATGACTTTCTGTTTTTTTCTAAATTTGACTCATTTTTGCTATATATTTGAGAGAAGTGGGTTTTACCAGAGAACCTTGCTGTAAATTGTGTCCCCCACACGTCCAGCTCTTTGCTTAATATATTTATTCATTGCTGTGTATGGTATACCCAATCTATTTCACTAATTTGTAGTTTGAAATCAGGAACATAATGACCTCCTTTTTTAACTTTTATTTTCATTTATTCTCTTTGTATTCTTCAACTTTTTTCCAGAAGAATTTTCTTAATATTTTTCTACCTTTATAATATAATTATTTGATAGTTTGATTCATATGACACTGAATAAGTAAATTGACTTAGGTAGAATGATTGTTTTTGTGATTTTTGGTTTGATTTACTCATGAGTAATTGATACTTCTCCACTTGTTTAGATCTCTCTTTATTTGTGTGAAAAGTGTTTTATACTTGTGTTCATATAATCCCTAAATTTTTCTTGGCAGGTAGATCCCAAAGTATTTTATATTTTCTGCAGTCATTTTGAATGAGATTTCTTTTTGGGCTGCTTGTTGCTGGTTTTTTGGGTAGTATATAGAAATCTTGTTGATTTATGTGAATTTATTTTATATCATGAAACTTTGCTGAAATTATTAATTATTTAAATTAGTTTTTAACTGATTCTCTATAGTTCTCCAAGCATACCAGCATATCATTTGAAAAAGACAGTTTTATTTCTTCATCGACTATTTTATTCCTTCAAATTCTTTTTTTTCCTCTTTGTAATAGCTAGTACATATCTAGTTGTAAGAAGAGAAAGCAAGCTCTGACATTTTGAAATTTGTCAATTAGAATGTTGTGGAAGAAGAAGCCAAGGACAGTTGGAAGAGAGCAGAGACTGCTTGGAAATGGAAGCTTGAGGAGCAGCTTTTGGGGGGAGGAAGCCAGAGTGGGAGGTGATCAAAACTGGCTTTGTGACCCTCAGAAGTGAGATTTGGGGGGCTTCTCCCTGATATACAAAAGAAGACCTGCTTTTCTCCAGAGACACCTTATTTCCTGTGATTCATTTATACTTGCAACAGTGCCAACAGAGTTGAGGGGAAGGGGTTTCTGGACTTCCTTTGGGGAGCTGATCCCTGAATTTCACTTGCCTTGGCCTTTGCCAAGCAGTATCCCTCCTTGATTTATATCAATCATAGTTTTAGAAATATAAATTAATGGGCTTGGGAAAGTGAAGCTGTGTTTGGGGAACACCCTGAGTGACCTTAGGGTTTTGGACTTGGTGGCTACCTGGCACAACGAAGAACTTTTGGGAATTAGGGATCATCCTCACTCTTTCCTGTTGAACCCCTAATTCCATTCCCTTTGCTAGTTGTTCCTTGAATTAAACAATCAGGATTACCTGGCCAGATCTGTATGATTCTATTGGCGAGAGGCAACTGGAAGGGATAGAGAAGGGATTGAGGCTGACCTCCATTTTAAGCCTGACTCCCCTGCTATGAGTAAGGAGGAAGTTTCTGTCTACCCCGACTGGCACTTTCTTCCTATTAGAGTTATACTCCTTTATCCTTGGGGAGACAATATCCCTACAACCCCTGAACCCTTACATGTTCTTCAAGGGGGTTCCAGTTTCCACTCAAGGAACCCCAAATTGTCTCCCAGTAACTAGGGTTGGCTTTGAGGGAGGAGAGGTCATTCCACATCTCCCTTCCAACTATACCCCAATCCTTCCAATCACCTCCCTTGTTACACAGTACAATATTGAATAATAGTGGTAATAGTGAACATTTTTGCTTTATGCCTGATCTTATTTGGAAGGCTTCAATTTTATCCATGTTACAGACAATGCTTTTTCTTTGATTTAGATAGATACTACGCATCATTTTAAGAAAGAATTCATTGATTCTTATGCTTTTAATAAGAATAGGTGTTATCATTATGCTATAGTGAAACAGTCCTGCATTTCTACTATAAACCACACCTGGTCATATTGTATGATCTTTGTGATGTATTGCTGAAATCTCCTTGCCAGTATTTCATTTAAAATTTTTGTAGCAATATCCATTATGGGAATTGGTCTATAGATTTCTTTCTCTGTTTTTTTGTTCTCCTTAAGTTTAGGTATCAAAGCCATATTTGTGTCATGAAAAGAAGTTAGCAGTACTCTTTTCTCATATACTTTTTTTCATAAAGTTTGTGTAGTATTAGCAATCATTGTTCCTTAAATGTTTGGTAGAATTCACTTGTACATTGATCCAGTCCTGGAGATTTTTGTTCTAGGAACTCACTGATGGCTTATTTAATATCTTTTTCTAAGGTAGGATAATTTAAGTATTTCATTTCCTATTTTGTTAATCTGAGAAATTAATATTTTTTATAAATATTCATTTCTCTTAGATCATCCATTTTATTGGCATATAGTAAAAACAAAAATTAATTCCCAATAATTTTTTTAATTTCATCTTCATTGGTGGTGCATTCACTCTTCATTTTTGATACTAGTTATTTGGTTTTCTTCTTTCTTTTTGTAAAAATGAACCATCTCCTAGATTTATTTACTTTCTATGTTTTTTTTTTTTTGACTTTCCATTTTGTTAATCTCTCCTTTGATTTTAAGGATTTTCATTTTGGTGTTTAATTAGGGATTTAAAATTTCTTCTTTTTCTAGTTGTTTTTTTTCAAATGCTCAATTAATTGATTGGTTTTTTCCTCTCTTTTATTGCCATACACATTTAAAGGTATAAATTTCCCCTTAAATACCATTTTGGCTGCATCCCACAATTTTTGTAATGTCTCATCATTCTGTTTAGTGGAATTATTGATCATATCTATGTTTTTTGACCCAGTGATTTTTTAAAAGATAAAATTATTTAATTTTCAATTAGCTTTTAAATCTATATTTCTGTAGCCCTTTATTAAATGCAATGTTTATTGAGTTATTGTCTAAATAGTATGCATTTAATATTTCTGTTTTTCTGCACTTTGTTATAAAGTTTTTATTCCATATGGCCAATTTTGGGGGAGATGCCATGTGCAACTGAGGAAAAAGGTGTATTGCTTTCTATTCTCACTCAGTTTTATCTAAATGTCTATCACATCTAACTTTTTAAAGATTCTATTAATTTCCTTGATTTCTTGCCTTTTTTAAGGTTAGATTTATCTAGCTATGAAGGAAAAAATGAAATCTACTTTCTGTTTCTTCTTGTAATTCATTTGACTTTTATTTTAATAATTTGGATCCTATGATTTCCTCTTATCTAGTGAAAGTAACATGTATCTTCTTTCACAACATGACAAACATGGAAATATGTATTACTTGATTATATATGTACAAACTATTTCATATGTTACCTTTCTTGGGGAGGAAGAGAGGCAGAAGGATGATAGCATATGAATTGCTAAATATCAGAAAATGGGTACTGAAAATTTGTATTGACATGTATTCTGGAAAATATCACTTATTTTAATTTAAAAAAAGAATTTGAATGCTATTCCATTTGGTACATATATATTTAGTAGTGATAGTGTTTTAATATCTTTGTATCCTTTAGCAAGGTCTAGTTTTCCTGCTTATCCCTTTAAATTAGGTCTACTTTTGCCTTTCATTTGTCTGAGAATATTGTTACCTCTCCTAGCAGTACCAGATCTTAAACTGTACTATAAAGCAGTGGTCTTCAAAACAATATGGTACTGGCTAAGAGACAGAAGGGTGGATCAATGGAATAGAATAGGGGTAAATGACCTCAGTGAACTAGTGTTTGATAAAACCAAATTATACCCAAAGGGCTATAAGAGAATGCATACCTTTTGATCTGGCAATAACACTACTAAGTCTGTAAACTAAAGAGATTTTAAAATGGGAAAGGACTTGTTTGTACAAAAATAATTATAGTTATACTTTTTGTGGTGGCAAAGAATTGGTAACTAAAGGGATATCCCTCAATTGGAGAATGGCTGAACAAAATGTGGTATATGATGGTGATGGAATACTATTGAGCTGTAATGAATGATGAATAGGACAGTTTCAGAAAGAAATGGAAAGATGTACATGAACTGATGCAGAATTAAATAAGCAGAACCAGGAGAGCATTATACACAGTAATTGAAATCTTGTAGAATGATCAAATGTGATAGACTTTGCTACTAACCACAATACAATGATCCAGGATAATTCTGAGGACTTATTGACAAAAAATGCTATCCATCTTTAGAGAAATAAATGTTGGCATGTAAATGCAGATAAAACATATGATTTGTCACTTGTTTATTTGGGCATATGATTTGGGGTTTTGGTTTTATAAGATTATTCACTTACAAAAAATAAATAATATGGAAATAAGTTTTGTGTGGTAATCTATGTATAATACAGACTGAATTGCTTGTCAACTCCAGGAGTGAGGGGAGGAGGAGAGAAAAAGGAGGGATACATCATGTCATATAATTTTGGAAAATATATGGAAATTTGTTATTAAAATAAAGATATAAAAATTAAAAAATAAAATCATATTTCAAGTCTTTTTCTCTTTTAATGTAATTGCTGCTAAAATCTTTTGTGACCCCAGCTATGACTGTGTGGTATTTAAAGGCTTTCTTCCTTGTTGCTTAAATTATTTTCCTTTGACCTGCATGCTCTGGAATTTGGCTGTAATATTCCTGTCATTTTTCATTTTGGGATCTCCCTCAGGGAATGATCAGTGGATTCTAACAATTCCTATGTTACCCCCCAGTTCTAGGATATTGAGACAGTTTTCCACAATGCTTTTTTGAAATATGATATCTAGCTTCCCAGACAATCTAATAATTCTTAAATTTTATCTTATTTTTATGATAAAATACCCATTTTCTCATATTGTTCATTCTTTTGATTTTGTTTTAGTGTTTCCTGATATCTCCTGAAGTCGTTAGCTTCTATTCATTTATTTCTAATACCTAAGAAATTTTTTTCTTCAGTGAGATTTTGTACATTGTTTTCCATTTGGTCAATTTTGTTTTTTAGGAAGTCTTTTTCTCCAGTGAATTTTTGTACTTCTTTTTCCATTTGGCCATTTTTGCTTTTCAATGAATTATTTCATCAATGAATTTTTTTCATCTCTTTTTCCATTTACCAAATTCTGTTTTTTTAAGATGCCATTTTCTTCTGTATTTTTGGTGCATCTTTTACTATGCTATAAATTGTCTTTTCATAATTTTCTTTCTTTGACTACATTTCTTTACCCAATCTTTCCTGTACCACTCTTACTCGATTTTGAAAATCAACTTTTAGCTCTCCCAGGAAATATTGTCGGACTTGTGTCCCATTAACATATTTTTTTCACTTTGAGGCTGTTTGATAGCTGTTTTGAATTAATTGCTTTATTTTGAGTTCATATTGTGATCATCTCTGTCACTATAGTACATCTTTATTGTTAATTCTTGTTGTTATTAATGTTTAATAATTTTTCCATCCAGTTTTTATATTTGGAACTTTGTGTTGTTGTGGTCTTTGTTCTTGACATAGGATGGAGGGTACTATCTCAAGCTTTAGGATTTTTTTTGCAATTCTTTTTTCAGATCTAATTCTAAGGGTTTGGAAATTTTTGATACCTCCAAGGTAGTTTGATTTGGGGAGAAGTTTGGTCCCTGATCTCTTGGTCTAATATCTTGTCCTTACCCACAAAAGACCCCTGCTCCCTTGAGATTGCAAATAATATTGCTTCTCAGGGGCCCTTATCCTATTCATTAGGTCCTCATGATCTTTTGGGACCAGAAGTGATACTGCACCTCAAGACTTCTACTTCCTCTTGACTGATAGTACCCTTTTCTACTCTTGAACTATGATCCAGGAGTGTAGATAAAGGAGCTGCCAAAGTGTCTGGCCTTACATCCAGTGGTAGCACAGGGGTATTCTGTAATCTTTTTGACCAGTTGCTAAGTACTCTCACTATCTCTAGCTTGAGAGCTCCCAGAGCTGCTGCTACTCTTCTCTCAAACACCTAGTCCACTACTGGTATTTCATCCATGTGGGTTCTGGGCCAGGCTCCATATGTCATGTCACAAATCTCTCTTTCTCACCTTCTATGTTATCTTGGGCTGGAAGAATATTTCACTCTGATCTTTGGTTGTCTCTGCAACTCCATAATTTAATCTGAAGTGTTATTTTAAAATCATTTGGAAGGAAATGTTAAGAGGCCTCACCTTCGTGGTATTTCTACCATTTTGGTTCTGCCCCCAGAAGTGAGTTTCTTTATAGCTAAATCCTCTGATTTCTTAAATTTAGCCAAAACACTTATTTAGTCTTATGTTCCTGACTTACATGCTACATTTTCTCTCTTTTAGTTGTAGCTGACATGCATAGGTTATTATGTAAACAGTGAGGGTTCCATAGTCATTTTGCTTTTGACTATAATCTTAGATTTCAACATAAGCAGATACCTTGATTTTAGGGCTACACTTAAATACAGTATAATCACAGACATTTGTTAACAATAGGTTCTTGAAGTACAGGTCTTTATAACAGTCCAGAAAGAAAATTGATTATTTGCTTCTGATCATGATTCATAGTCCTAAATGTCTGGAAGGGGCTCTTTTTGATATCAAATAGTAATTAAAATCTGAGCATGAAATTGGGAAAAGGAAAGAAAAACGCAAAGCTACTAAATTCCTTATAGTGATGTAGTTCTTTTTATTTGAACAAGAGAAAAAAAAGTTCTGTTTACCTTTTTCTTTTTCTTTTATCTCACTGTTCTTTATGAGGCAGCATGGTATGCTGGGGTTAGAGTCAAGAAGAATTGTGTTTAAGCACTCCCACTGCTATACATGTAATAGCTATATGACCCTAGCCAACTCACATAAACCTTATGTTCCTCAAACAAATCCATAGGCCTTATCATTAACTCATAGTCTGGTAATTCCCTATGGTCTGTAAAACCCAGAAATTTGGCATATTCTTTTATTGCAAGGTGCTGTGCTAGGTGGTAGAGAAAATACAATGAGAAATAAACTTGGTCTATTCTCTCTTTGCTATCTAGTAGGGGAAAACATGTCTGTTAAAAATATAATTTATTGATTATTTATCATATTTCAAGTATTATGTTGAGTTTTGGAGTTCCAGAGTCCCTGATTTCAGTATAATCCAGGACAATTCACCAAGGAACCTACAATCTCTTTGGATGCAGGGGAAGGCAGACGAGAGACCAGTTATCTTTGGTAAATGCAACATAATACTAGTTTTAAGAAAACAAAAACCACTAAGGAAAGTATTCCTATAAAAATGGCATCTTAATTGAGCCTTGAAAAAAGCTAAGGATTCTGAGTTGGAGTGAAGATTCGGTACATTCTAGGCATGCTGATTATTTTGTGCAGTTAACAAGTTAAGATGAAAGGGAATTGTGAGTTTGGTAAATAACAAGTAGGTCAGTTTGGCTCAACACTGCATGAGAAAAGTAATAATGCAAAATAAGCTTAGAAAAGGTAGTCTAGAGGCAGAGAATGAAGTAAGTCAAATATCAAACCAAACACATAGTTTGGAATAAAATGTAATAGATATTAGCATTAGAAAGGATGAGGAACCTATCTCCTTCAAAGAAGGAGAATGAAAGAGGTAGAGACAGAGGTAAGAATATTTGAAATTAAGCCTAGGTCTACGGTGAACATTTTCCTTAGCAAAATAATCAAGGTCACCATGATTGAAGTATTGGGAAATTAATAAACCAGGGGAAGGTTCCTTTGAGATCTCACTGTCTCTCCTATTTTAGAATATAAGTTCTCTGATGAATGGATGAACTATTTTATTTTTGTCACTTTGTCTCTAGCATCTAGTTTAATGCCTTGCACTTAGTAGACATTTAAAAAGTTGTCACATTAAAAAGTAATAAGAGCATTAACTCACAATATTAAAGTGCCTTGGGGTCTATCAAGTATTTTCCTTATAACTTCTCCATGAAATAGAGAGTATGCTTATTTACAGACAAGCCGATAGGACATCCCCACTGGAAAGATGAGGAACCTGAGGGTCAGGGTAAATAACTAATCCGAAGTCTCACAACTATTGACTGGGAGAGAAAGAATTACAAGCCAGGTCTTCTGAATCTAAATCCAATGCTTTTTTCATTATACCAAACTGTCTCTTAAGGCTACTGTCATGTCCTCAAATCCCATAACAGTATCTCATCCTGTTGATGGCACTAGATCTTTAGCCCTTTTCACTGTCAGGGCCTACTGGTTTTATGACATTTTTCCCCAGAGGCACCTTTTTAGAGCATTATTACCTGGTACACTGGAGCCTTGCTATAACAATACCTTGGGGATCCATGCCATGGGACTGTATTATTTTTGAAACTTTCTTTTAATGAGGTCCTTTTAATACTTCAGGAACTAAACTCTCTTGGATCAGGTCCAAAATGTACCCACTATTCAATGAACTCAGTCCTGTAGCAAATAGTGGAATAGCATGTTTCTAGACTATCATTTCCCAACCAGGTGCTTGCACTTTTCTCAGCTGTCCTTTAACTTCTGAATTCCTGATGATGAATCTTATGCTGACATCTGAAGAGTGTTACCAAGAACAAAAAATCCCTTCATCGGTTGACTTCATCCAATAAGGATAGCATCACTGGGCACATCAGTATTCCCAAGTCTAATTCCACTGACCTTCATTTACTTTGGTTCCTCAGGTTATGGCAAACTAATTGAGATGGAATAAATACAATATGGTGAAATGTGGCTTAGACTTCGGATCAAGACAGAGGTTTGAGATTTTGTTCTGCTGCTTGTTTGCTTGTGACCTTGATCATGCCACTTCCATCATCAGCATCTCACTTTTCCTCTCTGCAAAATGGAGTTATTATCACCTTCTTTGCTATCACATAAGGATACTGTGAGGAACAAATGAGATGATGATGATGGCAACCGAAATTTATATAAAACTTTCAGTTTTGCAACGATCTTTGCAAACATTTTTTCATTGACATGACAAAACAGTTCTTTGAGGTAAATGTTATTTGTATCCCCATTTTACAGATGAGAAAATTGACCTTAAGAGCTGTTAAGTGATATGCTCAAGGTCGTGATGCTAATAATCATCTGAAGCAGGATTCTAATCTGCCTCTTCCTGATTTGGAGTCTAGAGCTTCCCCTCCTCGGTCTATGCTGATATGTTTTGTAAAATATAAGGTATGATTACATAAATTATTATTTCTGATGAGACCAGGGTGAACCTTCTACTTCAAAACTTTAATAGTCCCTTAGTATAATATAGATCACATAAGAAATGCTAATTCTAAGCTTTTTGAATGAATGCATGAACAAATGAGAGATATGTAAATAAAGACAGAGATAGATGAAAGTAGGAAATTAAAATGAATTAAATGCCCATAATATGCCAGGCACTGTGCTGAGGTTTTACAAATATCATCTCATTCCATCCTCAGAACAACTTTGGGAAGTAGGTACTATAATTTTCCTCATTTTGCAGATGAGGAAATGGACTCAGACAGACATTAAATGAAATGCCTAGAGTCACACACCTAGCAATTTTCTGAGTTTAAATTTATAAGCCCATTGTATTTTATACTGTGCCTCATAGATGGACAGATGGAGAGGTTGGTTAGAAATATTAGATAGATAGATGGATGGATGGATGAATAGATAGGTAGACAGACATACAGTTAGATAAATATATGCATACATGCATACATACATAATAGTCAGTATCTGAGTTGAGTATAAAATGAAGCAAATAGATTGTAGAACTCACAAGGTTACTATTTCTATTAGCTCTTCCTAAATGAAAACAGGTCAACAATTTTGTAAATCTTGAACTAAGACATTCTCTAGAAAAGTATTTCCTTTCTTAAGGGATATCTTTTTCTACTTAAAGAGGATCAACTTGTATAGAACTTTCCAAGGGTGAATACTGGAAAGGAAAGTGAAAAGAACCAAAACACAAAAGGGATTTCTTTTGGAGCTACTTCCTCAAAACACACACAATACAAAATTTATCACTCTTTTAAGCAAAATAGGAAACCCAAGGATCAAATTGCTATTGACACTCACACATTTCAGCTTAAACACTATTCCAAAAATGAATCCTCTTTTTTTCAGTAAGGAATAATTATGCTCAATAACAGGCATTTAAGGACCCACAGAATATATGTTCTCTACCAGATATGCGATTATAAGATGGCTTTCTTAATTTGAATTTTCTATGTAGATCTGCTTTTTTAAAAGTCAAAACAAAAATGTTATTATTAATAGTGTTCATAATTAAAAGAGATTGGCTTTTGTATTAATTTTCAGTGGTATCTTTCTCCTCAATTCACTGTTACCAGTTATTCCCGAATGACCCTTGAGACATTCTCATTTCTGAGATGAAGGGTTTGGTAGTATGATTAAAATCATTATGAAATTAAAATGTTATGAAAATAACAAAAAATTGTTGGTTGTTGTCCTTCATAATTGAAGAGGACCAAAATGACATCACTAGTGATGTTTGAGTAGTGCATAAAACGAATATAAGTGAGGCAGAATTACACAAAACCCATCAGCCTTACTCTCTCTTCCAGAGTAATAGAAGTCCAGTAAAATGATAAAAGTCAAGTTGACTGATAACCTGGGATTCAGTGGATGATCTTGGCTTCTTCAGATCTTTCACAGTACCTGTTTCTACTGTCTTCATGGCCATTGGAACAAATTGTTCTCATCTGACCCATCCACCAGGAAAAATTTTCACATGCCAAGGGTAAACACCCTCCTAATTCACTGACAAGTTTTAAGCCCATTGGTTACTCTCAACCTGGTTTAGCCCATATGCTGAGATGGTTTGCTAAAATGTGGCTGCTGCACATGTCATTGCTTTTTGGAGCCACAGGTGAAAGCTGGGTTATTGGAGGCCATCAAAGAAGTAAAGTGACTCTGAAAAGATCTCAGCAAGCCCTTCTACCTGAGGTATTAGTGCTCCTTGAACATCCTGTATACCCCAGGCAAAAAATAATTATAAAACAAATATCATTTGGTTTTCTTATTTTTATGTAGAGACAGAAAAACTTTTTTGTTGGCCAATAGCACTGGCAACTAGAAGGAAAGGTAATGGTTCTTGAGTGAGTCTCAGGCTGTAGAACATCCTCAAAGACCACTCCTAAGGGTATTCATTATAGTTAGATATGCTGACAGCTGTATCTCTTCCCATAAGGCACATGAATCATGCAGATCATATATCACTCTTAGGAATTAGTCACCAAGGTTCTTCCTCTGACTTCTTTGACAGTTTTAATCATGGAGGGAGATCCACAGAGAAATTGTGCCCTTTCTGGAAGCCAGCATGCTACTCCTTCTTGCTACTGGATCTATAAGAATGCCATCCAGGAACAACCTGGCCCATTCATTAGGGACCTACGGCTTGGCCCAGTAAAGGAAACATATTCCTACAGTCGATTTAAGAACAGAAAGAGACATATACTTTTGCCCTAGTTTCTTTAACTTCCTTTCCATTCAAAGTAACAGCACTTCATGTGACCAGGCGAATTCCTAAGATAATAACATTTTGAAACATTTCCCTTAGTTCTAAAGATTAAGTGAATGCTTTTTTGAATCAAAAGATCATAGATCTAAAGCTGGAAGGGGCTATAAAAAAGGTCATAGAATTCAAACTCCTTATTTTTACAGAAGAAGAAACTGAGGCCCAGAAAAGTTAAGTGCTTTGTCTAAAGTCATCAGTTAATAAGTGGCAGAACTGGGATTCACAATGGTCATGTGACTCTAAGTTCAAGTACTTTTTGCTAATTCTTATGACTTTTTTAAAACATTTATTAATATTCATTTTTAACCTGTTTACATACTTTATGCCCCTACTTTCCCCTTCACCCCCCGCACCCCCCAACCATGGCCGACGCACATTTCCACTGGTTGTAACATGTGTCCTTGTTCAGGGCCTATTTCCAAATTGTTGTTAGTTGCATTGCTGTGGTAGTTTCGAGTCTACATCCCCAATCATGTCCGCCTCAGCCCCTGCATTCAAGCAATGTTTCCTCTCCTGCAGTCCTTCCTCTGAATGTGGGTAGCGTCTTTACCATAAATCCCTCAGAGCTGTCTTGTGTCATTGCATTGTTGCTGGTACAGAAGTCCATTACATTCTTTCTGCTAATTCTACATCACTGTATGATATTTACACTTCCAAAAATTAAATGAACATAAAATGGAATGTTCTGGACATTAATAAGTAGCCTAATCATAAGGCAGAAAGAAGAAAAAGCCTGTGGATTATTTTTCTTGTTCTGTATCATGATATACTTGTGATGAGCAATGCTTAAATGTCACAGGTGCTCATTATTGTGCTTTCACTCAAACTAGTAAGAAGCTAACCCTTTTTCTCCCTCAATCCTTTGCCATCCCCATATACCAGTTAGCTTTTCATATTTAAATATTCCCCTTATTTTGTATTTTGTTAAGTCACAAGATTGAGTAACAAAAATTAAGTGCTTTAGGATTTTACAAAGGGGGAAAATTTCCTGTTTTCTGTTTTAATGTTTGTATTTAATTCTCAGAATCTCAGAATTTTAGAGTTGGAAGGGACCTCACCTAGTCCAAGCCATTCTTAAAAGGAATACCTATTAAGACATATGCTTTTGTCTTCTTCCCTCCCTCCTTCCTTCCCTTTCATTCTTTCTTTCTTTCTTTCTTTCTTTCTTTCTTTCTTTCTTTCTTTCTTCCTTCCTTCCTTCCTTTCTTTTTTCTTCCTTTCCCTTTCTTCCATTATTTTAAAAATATTTTAACTATGATATTAAGAAATATTTCTTTGAGCAAGTCTTTCTTCTAAATAGCACAAAGCTAGTGAAACCCCTTTTGTAATGAGCACATTTCTACACATCTCTGAATATAACAGCTAAAACACAGATTCACAGAAGCATCACATAGAACTTTAAAATAATTCTGAGCTTTTAAGTGCAATCAACATACACTTCATATTTTGGGAAATTAGACCAATTATTTTGAAAAGAAAAACATTTTTGTGTGTTTTTCTTTTAAGTAAAGAACCATACTCCACCATTATGTAATAAAAAGTTTGTCTAATCGTTTTCCTGAGTTGTTTGAAGATTATCTCTCTTCCCCCCATGTAGAACCTTAGATTCTTATTTATCTGTATTTATTTTTCCACACAAATCATCTCTATTTATACTGATTGGAATATTGATGCCCAAACTGCACAAAGTTCAGGGTTTGTTTGTTTTTTTTTTAAATAATGATCTTTCTTTTAAAAAAAGTTAACTAAAAGCATACTATGGTTGAGGTGAGCATACATGAAAAGATTTTTATAATTAAATGAAATTTATCAGACACAATCTATATATCTATCTTTCTTTCTATGGTGTGGTCCTGTATAGTAAATAGACAAAAGGTAGACAATTTCATTATATATATATATATATATATATATATATATATATATATACACACACAAACACATACACTTTAGAAAATATCAACTCAAACCTTTCTGTGGCCAAATCAGAGAAATAAGTAGCAAAGAGTGGAGAAAAGGAAGGTTTTCTTATGTCCTTCTTTATATTACTCAGGTGACCAAGGGGGCTCTCAGCTCACAGAAAAACCAGCCTACAGTTTTGGGGAAGCCATGAAAAAGCAGAAATTGGAGTCTTGTTGTTATTGTTGTTGTTTAATGGTAAAGTTATACCTTCCCCTTTTTGATCAGAGTTGTCGATCACTGAAGTCTAGAGAGGAGGCGGAAAATTTGATCGCAGTATGATACTCAGGAAAGCTTTTTGAGAATCTATAAATCAGAATAGTGATTAATTCCTTTTTTTAATCAAGAAAAGGACTAGAGAGAAAGGATTTGGAGAAGTAGGAGAAGAGAAAGGAAAAGCTTGATAAATTTTGAGAGAAAAACCTATCTTCACTCCCATATATACCCTAATAAAGTGGAATTTCTAATATTGGCAATGTATTTAGGTTCATCACCTAAGAAGCTCTCTTAGCTTGTTTCCCTGACATTGAGGAATATAGTAAAAGTAGAAAGAGTTGAAAATATGAATAAGGTTTTAATCCTGGGTAACTGGGAGTGTCAAAATGATTAGACTCAAGTAGATGAACAAACTTTTAGAAGGTCACCTTTGCAAATGAAAGCATTCTCAAAACAAGCATACAAGAAAAAAATGCAAAGCTTTCAGTGACCCCATCTATACTGCAAGACAGTAGAGTTTGAGGGGAAAACGTATGGGCAAAGGCATTTTATTATATTTTGCCAATTCACAAGCAAAATTATGCCCTCCCTTTATTGTAGTAGAAATGATTTTAGAGTCAGAGAATCTTAGTTCTAAACCCTGCTCTGACACCTGGAAAAGCTGTTTCACCTATTAGAGATTGTTTTTCTCATCTGCCAAATTAAGGGGATGAACTAACTTATTATCTTTATGGTTCCTTCTAGCTTTATCTCTTATGCACCTAAGAAAGGTGAAGGCTGTACCTGAATGAAATGTTTTCTAATAAAATTACTCTTTTGAGACTCTTGCTTTCCACTTGTGATCCTGTCAGCCATCATCTTTCTTAGATAAAAGAACATCAAGACCAATGTTTTGTAATGAGAAGACAAATTTTAGAAAGTGAATAATTGCTCCTTCTACCTTTTTTCTGTTTTTTTTTTCTATTTTCTTTTTTCTATTTGATTTTTTGAGGATTGGGCAAAAAATCTCTGGTTTCCTTGGTGTAGAGAATCTAGGGAGGAAGCTCCCTTTATCAATATCGATGGGCAACTTTTCTGGAATTTACAGTATTAGGGAGTTGTTCATCAGCCCTAAGGTGCCCAAAGGTAATTAGGTGACTAGCATAGGGTTATAAAATCAATGTGTCTAAAAAGAGGCACTTGAACCCAGGTAATCCTAACTCTAATGGCAACTTTCCATCTGCTTTATAAATTATTGTTTTTATATGTGTACTTTTTGTGCTAGGAATAACTTTATTACCAGGAAATACCTGTAGTAATTATATTTATGACACCTCTCAATTAAATTTTATTCAGTTATTGAAACTGTTGTACATGTAAAATTTTTGGTGAGTCTATGATGTTATTTCTGTGTGTTTGCATCAAGTTGCATTTTTGCGCATGCTATGGGTCACTATGGCCAAAAAATTAACAATGAGCCAAGTTTCTGAAGATGGGTCTTTTTCATACTTGAGAGGGCTGAGCTCCATAGACAACAGCTATATTTTGTCACTTGGATTGGTTTTTTTAAACTCCTTCCATCTTGGTAGAGTGATATTTTTTTTGACTCATCATAGCTTTCTTCATGACTAGAGGGAGACAGCATGACCATGGATATCATCTTGCCAAGTGTTTAAATTAGTTGAGAAAAATATCTTAATTACTCACCAGATAGCACTATGCTTAAGCTACCAACCCAAACCTCTTTAGTCACTAGTGTAGGCACAGGCGTCTTTACACAGGAAACCCAAGTTGTAAACTCTTCCCCCTTCCCAGTCAATGAAAGAAACTCAAGCTTACAAATGCCTAAATTAATAATCCCACCAATATGCCATTCAGTACTAGATTCTAGAGAAGTTTTTGCCAACCTTCCTGTTCAGATTACAATTTAATGTTAATTTGTTAAAAAGTTAAAGTACAGAATATGATGGTAGTTTGTCTGGTTCCTTTGCCCCCAAATTTTGAAACATTTTCTTCCCTCTCTCTAAACAGATTGGACAAACAGTATATATGTATATATGATTACATACTTTTAATAGTAGGCATTTGAAATGCAAAATTATTTATTTTTTTCTATTATTATTCTATAAAGGGAATAAATTCTAGTCTATGTTATTATTCTTTATTATCATTCTATTATTATTCAATAAAGGGAATAAATGAAAGTGAAGAGGAGAAAAAATATTTTTGAAGTTTTGAGTCTGGTTGACCTGTAAGATTTGATAAAAATGATGTAAGATTCTAGAAACTAAGTAGATTCTGTGCTACTGATTGCATTCTCAAAGCTAATGCCAGAAAACCCCCCAAAATATTATAAACTTCTATAATGATGATGATGTGAAACATTTGCATTAGTTCATTTCTTTATAATTTTCAAAGCATTAAAAATATATTATCAAATTTGCACTTATTGAATATGTTTTATAATTTAGTACTTTAGTATCCTACTTTATTTTACTTTGAAAATTTATTTTTTTAATACATTGATACAATTTTTAATAATTGTTTACTGAAATTTTGTGATTTATCTTCTTTCCCTCTTTCCCACTCTTATTCTCTCCTTAAGACATTAAGATAGTTGATATAGGTTGCACATGCATTGTCAGACAATATACATTTCTGTGTTCATTATCTTCTGAAAAGAGATACATATTGCTTACACTAGAAAAAAATTAATGGAGGAAATAAGGTAAAGAATGATATGCTTTCATCTGCATTTAGACTCTTTCTGCTCCTTCTATGATGCTAGATAACCTTTTTTATCATGAATCTATTGGAATTTTCCTGGATCCTTCCATTGCTGATAATAGTTGTCATCCCCAGTTGATCATCATACATTATTTCTTTTACTAAATGTTCTCTACTATTTTCTAATTTGAACAGTCAACATTTATTAAGAACTTACATTTTTTTGGAGGGAAGGACTCAGGCCCTCATTAAAATTCAGAGATATTGCTAAAGGAAAAAATGGTCACCACTATCACCACCAACACTGGCATTAGCAATAACAGCAGCAACAAAAACATTTTCCTTACTCTGAAGGAGTTCACATTAAAATGGAGATGAAAACATGAAATTAACTATGTAATTATGCAGATATATTTATATAAATGTACATCTATAGAAACACACATGGCAGCAGGATAAATTGAAGGTAATCTCAGAAAGAAAAAAGAAAGGAAAGAAAAGGGGGAGACAACAAAAACAGATCTCTGTAGAAGTCATCATTTGAGATTAGGCTTCAGTGAAGTTCTTTGTGAAGCTAAGTGTTTGGTGACAATCAGTACAAATGAATAGAGATGGGAGATGGGGTGTCACATATGAAGAACAACATGAGGACCAATGTACCTGGATCAAGAAGAGAGGAGGAAGTAAGTTCAAGCCTGAAAGGATAGGAGAAGAAAGGTTGCGAAAGGCTTTCAGTGCCAACCGGAGGGTTTTTATTTGATCCTGGAGGTAGAAAGGAGATTCTGGAGCTTATTGAATAGGATAGGGACAGTGTTAGACCTGTGATTAGGAAAAATCTGTCAATCAACCAGAATATAGTAAGGATTACTTTGTCAGGTACTGTTCTAGGCAATGAAGACACTCTGCTAGATATTCCTCTTAGCTTTGGACATCCAACTACGTTGTATACTCCTTAAAGATAGAAGCAGTCTGCATTTTGCCTTTGGAGTAAATAGCAGATTGGTTAGGTCATTATATGCATCCACAATTACTTGTTCACTGATTGCTAGATTGATTTCTTTGATTTTTACATTGACTAATTCTCTCTATAAAGCAGGGTATACTGCTGTTATGATCCCATTTTTAAAGAAATGATTAGTAAAGATTGAGAGATTCTGTGTCTTACCCAAGATGAGATAAAAGCAGTAACAGGACCAGACCTTGAGTCTTATTGTTCCTTTCAGTGCTATCATCAGTAAAGAAAGCTAGATAGAATTGGCACACCACCACAAATTAGCAGTCAGAAGAAAATTTCAAAGTGATGTAAGATGTTATCAAATTTTTTAAAAATACAAATAGCATATAATTTTGTTATCAGGAATGGAAATCCAAATCACCAAGGTCAATTTATTCTTTGGAAGCCTTTTTGAAGTATCTACATCACATTGATTGAGAGTGTCATTTTTGAGGTCAAAAAGTCCAGCTAGTATTCCTTGTGGATGTAAGGATTGGTCTTGTTATCAGTATCAAAAATGGCATCTTAAGGCATTTTAACAGTGTTGGTTACTAGTATTGATTTAAAATGAATCAATAAATATCAATAATAATGAATCAATACATATCAGAATACAATATAGCACTAGAATCAGTATACAGTTCTGTGAAGAGATGGTGAAGAAATATGTATGATCGAGTCATTGTACTCAATGACCTTTATGCAAAGTATTGGGATGCAGCCAGACTATAATCTTTGAAGCACTGCTTTACTGTAATTCAGCTGTCCTGTTCTGGACACGTGTAGAATAGCATTTCCAAGCATCTGTTATATGGTGAATTAAAATGGGACAGCTATAAATAGTTTAGACAGAAGACGTACTGAATCACAGCTTTCAAAAGTGAGGCATGGTTATGGACTCACTGGAAAACCAGTTTAGATCAACATGCCATAGAATAATTAGAAATAGTTTCCTCCGTTTTCAACTGTGGGGCAAGGCAATTATGAGATTATGTGACAGTGTTTCACATAGTTTCATATTACTTAAAGTGAATCCAAAAAATCAGGAGTTGTCATCATGATTTCAAGTAGGTCTTATAGCAAACACAGATATCAAAAGAGGTAAGTCAGGAGAATATAAGGTATCAGAGATAATTTAGCTAAATTCAATAAGCAATTATAATCTCCTGTGTTCTAGACACTGTACTAGGTGCTGGGAATATGGCAACATTTTTAATTCAGTTGTTAATTGAAATAGATGTAGTAATAATAGTAGTAATCCTAATACTATAAGGTTATATAGTATAGTTTGTTATGGTATGTAGAGAAATTTATATGCCATCTCAATGGATAAAACAGTCTCGTAAGGTAGGTGCTAATCTTATCCTCACTTTATAGATGAGGAAACTGAGGCATAGGGAGATTAAATAACATGTTTAGTTGCAAACAATTAGTTACTATCTCAAGCAGTATTTGAGCTCATCTGCTTTTTTCTCATTCCAGTGCTCATAAATACAAAATAACTTTTAGGAAAGAACACTAAAAAATGGGGGACCTGGGAAAACTTGTTTTTAAGAAATAATACCTGAACTGAACCTTGACGAGAGATGGGTTTTCCAGAAGCAAAGATGAGGAGAGGAAATATTCTAGGTCAGCTTTCATCTACATTAGATATTGTCATCATATATATATGCATATATATATTAAATTTTTATTAACAATAGGTGCTGTGTTGCTGGGATTTTTTAAAAGATTTCTTGAGCTATATAAAACTGCACCCCTGCAACCAAATATAAATAAAGCTTATCTTAAGTTGTAAAAGTTATCTTAAGTTGTAAATACAATTTTAATCATATAGAGATGACCTTGTTTTTTTTTTTTTAATTTTTATTTTTTAAAACCTTAACTTCTGTGTATTGACTTATAGGTGGAAGAGTGGTAAGGGTAGGCAATGGGGGTCAAGTGACTCGCCCAGGGTCATATAGCTGGGAAGTGTCTGATGCTGGATTTGAACCTAGGACCTCCCATCTCTAGGCATGGCTCTCAATCCACTGAGCTACCCAGCTGCCCCTGGGATGACCCTGTTTTATAAAGTCCTAAAAAAATCTTTTTTTTTTCCTCAAATAGAACTTCATTTTGTGGCACCAGATATTAGTGTTGCTTTGTACACCCTCTCCCACCCTTTCCTTTTACTCCACAAAATAATCTATTTTTGTCTATTTACTTATGAAAGGAAGCCTTCATAACATTTTTGTTCTTTATGTTTTCACTAACTCTTTTCCTCAAGATTACTTATAAGATGTTTTTATCTCTTTATACCATGTTATCTGTGGGCTATCCCTTATTCTTCACATGCTGTAATATCTTAATTTTTTTCTTACTTTTATCTATTTGGTCAATATGTGTGTCAAAGGATCTGCCAGTTCTATGTTTCTCTGCTTGAAAGGATATAATTTTCTGACCTTATTGAGGGATCATATTTTTCATAGTGGATTATACTCAGTTCTGTAAGACTGATATTTTTGGATTGTAAGGCAATATCATTTCATTTCATTTCTTCTTTTTCTGGAATGCCAAATCCTAATCTCCTTCATTTGTCATTATTGTTGAATAATCTTGGGTAATCAGAATTAATATTTTTTGACATGTGAATGGATTTTTTTCTTGCTATTTAGATTTGTATTTTCTTCTTGACATTGAACACTCAACTTGGTGACCACATTTATGCATGATTAAAACTATATTCTTCTCCATCACAGCTCTATAGATTCCTTAAATTTGCATCCTGCTCTGTTTCCATTATATCTGGTCAATTTTCTTGTATGTTTCCTGGAAAATGACTTTTTCATTTTGTATTTCCTTGTGTTTTTGTGGAAAATAAATGTCATATTTTTCAAAAACTTTCACTTTCTTACATTATTATTTGCTTTAGAGATATCTGAAATCACTTTCTAGTCTTCTTTTACTGTAATTCCATTATTACAGTTTTCATTCTGTCTGAGTCTCTTTGCTTCTCAAAGTATACATGTTCTTGCTGAATTTTCCACTAACTTTTCTGAATTATCTAAACTCATGTTCTTAATTTTTTTCCTTTAGTGACTTTGTTTTATATGTATATATGTATATATATATATATATATAACATCTTTCTCATATCTTATTGTGATTCCAAACTATTCTAGAGGTTTCTGTATTATTCTTTCTAATAGAATTTTAAATGATGTTGTTATAATATGGTCCTTCTAAAGATCTTTGCCTTAAAAAACAAAAAAACAAGCAAAAAAGTTTATACTCTATTGTTCTTTTATTTTATTTGGTATCTCTGTGACTGTTTTGAGGCTTCAAATGGAAACTGGAGTTAGTAGCATTTATTCACTCAGTTATTTTGCCAGTATATCTTACACTGTGAACTCATTGATGACAGGACCACATTCTGTGTTTTTTTACATCCTGTATGGAAATGAGCAAAGTTCCTTTAGTTAAAAGGATATCTAATATTATTTTTCATATTCAATTTATATCACCAAAAAGAACAGGCAACTAACATTTAAAAATGATATTGATGCATTTAAGCAGCATGATATCACAGATAAACAGCTGAGGTGCCATCTCAGACAAGTACTGGATATGTGATTATTGGAAAGTTATTTAATCTCTAAGTGTTCTCAGGTAACTCTCTAAAATTAGAAGTTGCTGCAAAAATGCCAATCTGCATTGGCAAAAGGGATTTCCTTTCTGAGATTTCCATGTACCTATTAAATCACAGATTTCCCTCTCACCAAAAAAAAATTTTTTTTGTAAACCATCATATATTATCTTCTCTTATTCTCATTAACTTAAAAAACTTCTTTTTTTTCCTCTTCTTTCTTTTCATGCATTTTCTCACACAGGTTCTACCCCCCATTTCACTTATTAAAAGAAATATGAAAAATGGTTCTTCAAGGTTTTGCAAAATACCCATAACAAAGTGAAACAATATATGACTAATTCTAAACAGAAACTAGACCCCCAAACCAAAGGAAACCAATATTTTTGAAACAACTATGATAAATTCAAGACCTCTTTCTAAAAAGGTGTATTTCTATAAGGTTCACTCACTCTATCCTTAAAACAAACAGGTCAAAACCTCAAAGAGTTGGCAGGTTCATCAACTGTAGGGTTGGGGAAATATTGGGGGCTATGTTCCTAGGAATCTCCCTATAAAGCCCAATGAGTATTGGCTGCAAATCCATACCACACTACAAGCACAGAGAAATGATATTTAAGCTTGCATTGAGCTGTAATGGGGGACCCCTTGATATCATGGCAGGTCAATTTTAGATTTTAATCAATGATCAGTGAGTAGGAAGCTTTTTGACATTTTTATTTATTTCTTCTTAGTAATGAAATGATGTGATCTCATATATATAGTAGGGAGATTAAACTAGCAAAATGTTCAGGAAATACCCAAAGGGAGAAGAATGGAGATGGAATATTGTTTCCAAGGATTAGGAAATGAAATTTATCTACTTCCTCTCATAACAAAGGTGGGTGACTTTGGGGAAAGAATTCTGTGTACATTTGCAGATATGGTCATTGTTTTAGTTGTTTTTGTTTTATTATTACTATTTATTAAAAAGGAATATTCTATTCCAGGCCCAAGAATAGAGAATCTGTGTATTTCCAGAAAAGATGGTGACATAAAAACAAAAAACAACACAAATAATAATAATAAGTTATATAAATTATATAATAATTTAGTATAATTATTAGAAATAAATTTAAAAATAATAAACAAGTTTTTTAAAAATCAAAGAATGAGTTAGGGTACAGCTTTTGAACATGAGCAATGTAATTTCTGAAATTAAAGCAAATCTAAAATGCCCTAAAGAAAATTGTCCTTTGTTTCTCTTACTTTGGTTTCTGCTTGACTCTCACCTTTCCTGGAGGTAAAGCAATGTAATTAAATGTTTTAGCTCAAAAGGAGATAATGTCAGACCTCCATCCTTCCAGTTTCAGCTGGGCTATAAAAAGAAGTGATAATAATATAAAACTGGGTCTACCAAAGGGTCAGTTGACCCACTGGTCAATCTTGACCTAGTTGATTACAGGGTTGTTGACTGGAACCCTGTTTTGGAGAGGTACCAATTCAATGTTCATCCACTTAGCAATTACGGTTATCAGCATCCTCCTTGCCCACATCAGAATGATGATCTTTTGACATTGGACAAATAAAAACTAGATCCTCCTGCAAAGGGCATGGGAACCCAGGAATAAACAAAGCATTTTTTTAAACAAAGTAATTAATAATGTCATTGGGAAGTTAGAAACAGGAGGCATTCTTGATAAAGAAGCAAAGGAAGTATTTCTATAAAAGCAGAATCGACCACAAAATGCAGATAATCTTCCCTTTGCAGATAATGTAAGCTTTCAGTGAGTAAAATTTTGTATTTAAGGGATAAGCTTAATCAAACCCATAGGCTCATTTAAAAATGAGATTAGCAATGTTATCAACCAGTGCTTGTTTTTCTTTTTAAAAAATATAAAGTCTTTTGCTTTCTGATTTAAAATCACTATCTAAATCTTCTCTTTGCTTTGAATTTTTAGCTGTTAAAATAGATCACTGTTAATGTTCTCTATTATTTGCTCCTTGTACAGTCTGTCTAAGGGATCAGATGCATTTGGGGGCAGGTGCTTGTCTTATCTCTGTGTTAGATTCACAAAATACTATGTGCATCTACAAGACTTTCTTTATAGTAATCATCATAACAATCCACATTGCTGATGGCAGACATGAAATTGTCTTCAAAAGGCTCAGAAATTCAAAATAGAATAAATAAGATTCTATGCATTTCATTTAGTCATTCCTCTCAAATCTGGTTTGTAGAGCATGGATAGCAATCTGTCTATTTCTGGAGTTTTTTTTTCTTTGAAAAATGTGTGTCTGGCAGTTACTAATATATGCACACACACATAGACTTAATTTATCTTTAGTTAATAAAATCATTTTTAAATGTTATACTTTTAAAAATATAGTAAAACCTCATTATAAAGTACCTCATTATACCACAGATTTGGTTATCATGTGAGTTTCAAATCATACACTTCCGGAATATGATTTGTAATGTAGGTCTCTAAATATAACCTGGTAATTAAAGAGCACAGGTGGTATCCTTGTCAAGTGTTATATCAAGGTTCTACCAAACTTATTAATCTTATTAACTTCTTTAATAGCTGTAGATTTCTGAAGCCTAAAAGTATTAAAGTCCTCACCTGCTTCTCTTATTTTCATAATTTTGAAAAGAAAACAAAATTTAAAAAGTTTTGCCCACGTGATTATCCTGCTTGTTTGTCATCTTGTTCTGCAACAGGAACCAACTCTATAGGATTCTGTAACTATAATGTCCTTGTCCTTACCAGGACTGGCATAGCATTTAGCACAAAATGGGAATTGAATTTTCGACTCTAACTAAAAGTAGAATGACAGTAGAATTAGTCAACCCTCATTCTTCTATTACCATATTTTTGCCTCCATTTTTTCCTTTAATGAACCAGCAATATAAGGTACAAGTCTATTTTCATCATTGTGATGAGAAAGGAATAGTGGACCTACATAAATTTCCCATTCCTTTTACCTTTGGTCTAAAGCCTGAAACCTGAAACTTGAAAGAAAAGGAAATTCTGAATGTCAATAACAGTTTTCAATCACTTTGCCAATTATTTCCTTCTCCTTTTTATTCTGTTCCTCATTCTCAACCACACATGAATACTTGTTTAAAGCAGAAAGAAGTAAGTGATATTATAATTCAGTGTCCATTAACTTCATCACATTCTTTTGTAAATGTATTGAAACTCTTCAAGATTGATGATAGTGAATCAGGATGCTAATAGGACAAGACTGAGATTTTCAAATATATCTCCCCTTCCTATTTCTTTTTAGCAGATATTATTGAAGTGCTTAAATAGTTTATGAAAGGTCACAAATTGATGTACAGTAAATAAGAGCAGGACAGACATTCTGAGCTTTTGACTGTTAGATCTATATTTAAAACCCCAGACTTTGGGTGCTAGAAGAGACCTGATAAATATTGATATAATTCTTCTTTTTGTAGAAGTGGAAATTAAGGCTGAGAGAGGTTAAATGGTTTATTCAAAGTCACACAGGTAGGTAATTGGGAGCCAAACTGGAATCAGAACACAAGTTTCTTGATCCCCAAACTAGTGGTTTTTCTATCATATCATGTTATCTGACCTGTTCTATTACTTTGCCATTTAGTAAAAAGGAATGAATAAGCTCTGTTTAGTCTTGCTTTTGATTCTAAAGGAGAAAAAAAAGCATGTCAAATATTCTTATTCTGTAGAATGGAGGAAACAGTAGTGATGTTGCCAGAGATACTACAATGATCAGGCTGGGTTTGAGGTAACCTTAGCCTTGCTAGAATAGGTTATTGGCAGAGGGTGACAGGGGTATGGACCATGAACCATGTCTGAAGTAGACACACACACACACACACACACACATACTTACACACACTTTCAGATAGAAATATTCTTAGTTATTAAAATCCTTTAGTTAATTTTAAAATTAATCTTTTAGCTAAGTCCTTTAAATATTCTTTAGTTAATAACTTCAATTATTACCAAGAAAGCACGTAATAGATTAGAAAATGACTGTAATAGAAGTTTATTGGATTTAATTCAATCTAAACATTTATATCTAGTGATGTGACCTTAAGCAAATCATTTCACCATTCTAGGTCTTTTTTCCCCTTCATTTTTAAAAAGAAGAGGCTGAGCTAGGTGACATACAATGACTGCTACAGTCCCTTACAGCTTTACATTCGATTATTTTAACCAATTGATATTGTCCATATTTCTATTTAGGGATTCTTGAATGTTTGAATGAATCTGTGATCTTATTGATGTGGTCACTTACCTGCCCATACCTTCACATCCCTTTGACCATTTTCTGGCTTAAATTTTTCTTTCTGGAACCTATTAAAAAACAACTATACACACATCTTCAAATCATATAGTTCCTCAGTCATTTGTTTTAATTTCTGGGATACAAATCATTTTTGTCAATGTACTATTGCTTTTTTACAATTAATAATATAATTCTTCATTATGCTTCCTATCACTAGCAGTTTTAATTCTATGCAGATTGCAATGTTCTATGATTTGTAATCATGTAGCTACATATTTACTAGTCAACTATTGCATCAAAGAGATGGGTTTATGATTCAGTGAACATTTGGAATTGTTGAAAGTACTGTTCAGTTTCATCAAAGTGATCCAGCTTATTCCTTTCTTTCTATTGAATTCCGGATCTAGTGACAGCATCTATCTCCAGTGACTGTCCAAGATAAATGAACTGATGGGTCAGCTCACTGAATTGCCCCTCTAAAAGCCTATCTTAGTCAGGATAATAGGCATTCTTTAGCAATTTGTTTTTTTTCTTTGTTCCTCAGCTCTTTTGAGTGCTTCAGTATGTCATTTAGACATCAGTAGCCTTTTGGAGTTGGATAAAATTAGCATAAGGTTATCTATAAAGAAGAGCATTGGAGGACCTTGCCATTTAGAAGGAATCCTCCTTTTATTTGGTTTTCATGCTAAACATCTTTCATAATAGTCCCAAGCACTGTTGGTGAGGATATCTTTATTTTATGCTTTGTTGGATACTAACAATCTTGTAACCTTCTTGAAATTTTTCACCTGTATGATTTTAAAAATATGCATGGATAATCCAATTTTAGAAAAGGATTTATACATATATTTTGCTCTACTTCATCAAATGCTTTGTTTTATAGTCAACAAACAATAAGCAAACTGTGTTCTTGAATTCCCAACTTTTTAGTCAATTGTGGGACTGTCTCCTATACAATATTTTTGCACAACTGTGTCTATTGCCTTCTCTTTTAGGAGACTGAGGAAGTCATCCTTTCTTTAAGTATCAAGATGATAAAAATGACTGACCTGACACAAGCAATGGGTGTATATAAAAATAAAAGTATTTAGCTCATAAGGATACAGTTGTCAAATACAAGGCAAGGATACATGATATAAGATTCAAACCCATAAAATTTTCATTCAGTACCTTTCTCTTTCCCCACAGGGAGGCTCATCTTTGGTCCACATCTCACATCAACATGTTTGAAGTAAAGGCTTTGTCTGGTTACAGGAGAAATGAGGATTTTACCGACAACAGCTTTTATACCCAGATACTGGATGCTGCATCAACCTGGGGTTGTTAAATTGTAGTTGTGTAGCAGTTAAAACAAGATCTAGAGATGAACTATTTTCCTTTTGCATTTTACAGCTGTTATTCTTTTTTTAATATTTATTAATATTTATTTTTTAGAAAAGTTAACATGGTTACGTAATTCATGCTCATACTTTCCCCTTCACCCCCCGAGCTCCCCACCCCCCACCCCATGGCTGATGCGTATTTCCACTAGTTTTAACATGTGTCATTGATCAAGACCTATTTCCAAATTGTTGATAGTTGCATTGGTGTGGTAGTTTCGAGTCTACATCCCCAATCATGTCCTCCTCAACCCATGTGTTCAAGCAGTTGTTTTTCTTCTGTTTCCACTTCTGTAGTTCTTCCTCTGAATGTGGGTAGCGTTCTTTTCTATAAATCTCTCAGAGCTGTCTTGTGTCATTGCATTGCTGCTGGTACAGAAGTCCATTACATTCGATTTTACCACAGTATATCAGTCTCTGTGTACAATGTTCTTCTGGCTCTGCTCCTTTCGCTCCGCATCAATTCCTGGAGGTCTTTCCAGTTCACATGGAATTCCTCCAGTTTGTTATTCCTTTGAGAACAATAGTATTCCATCACCAGCATAACACAATTTGTTCAGCCATTCCCCAATTGAAGGACATACCCTCTTTTTCCAGTTTTTTGCCACCACAAAAAGCATGGCTATAAATATTTTTGTACAAGTCTGTTTATCTATGATCTCTTTGGGGTACAATCCCAACAATGGTATGGCTGGATCAAAGGGCAGGCATTCTTTTATAGCCCTTTGAGCATAGTTCCAAATTGCCAGCCAGAATGGTTGGATCAGTTCACAACTTCACCAGCAATGCATTAATGTCACAGTTTTGCCACATCCCCCCCAGCATTCATTACTCTCCTCTTCTTTCATTTTAGCGAATCTACTAGGTGTGAGGTGATATCTCAGAGTTGTTTTGATTTGCATTTCTCTAGTTATTAGAGATTTAGAACACTTTCTCATGTGCTTATTGATAATTTTGATTTCTTTATCTGAAGATTGCCTATTCATGTCTATAGCTGTTATTCTTAAAATTAATGTGGAGACATATTACATTTCTAATTATTTATTTGTAAAACAGAAAGAGAAATAATGAACAATTCTGACTCTTTCTCCCCCTCTTTACTCATTGCCACTTAGTTAAACTTCTAACGTGTCTACTGCGCTCACTGAATTTATGTATGTATAGCAAATGGATCTCATTGGGGAATACTATAAGTACTTGCCAAAATCCACTTCATTTTCTTAGACCTTCATCAAGGACACTCTCAAATATATGCGTAGATAATGATCATAAAGTTTGCTTGAGTATTCATATTTCTTAGAGGTTTCTTTTTTCTTCTTTAGTGATTAAAAGCCAAGATAGGAAAAAAAGTTTGTTAATTGAATGAAAATTAATTTTAAATTATTTTGTAGAAAAGAGATTTCTCTAGCCATATAAGTCAGTAATCTTCTGTTTCTCTTTTTGATAGTAATAAAAGTTGTGATTCCTCCCAACTCCTAAGTTGTTTAGCATCTCCCCTTTCTTTCTTTTTTAATTTAATTTTTCCAGATTGCACTTATACAATTAATAAAAACTACTTTCTGTCATTTTGTGATCCATATTTTCTCCCTCCTCCTCAAGATGGCAGGTACTATGACATGGGTGGTACATGTTTTATCATACAATATGTATTTCTATGTTGTGAAAGAAGATATATATCACTTACACTAGAGAAAAATGCATGGAGGAAATAAAAGTGAAGAATGGCATGTTTCAATCTGCATTCAGACTAGTTGATTCCTTCTGTGGCGGTGGATAGCCTTTTCATCACGAATACCTTGTATTCTCACGAATCTTTGAATTGCTTATAATAGTCTTCCCTTTCTTTAAAAATATAGAACTTTAGTTGAAATATTTCTCCTTAAATAATCACTTAAGTTCCTTTTTCTTCCATTTTGGGTGCTACTCTCCTTGTAGCAGCTAGAGAGACAAAGAGGTTTTTTGGGACTTGTTGAGTGTCTGAGGAGCAGGGAATGATGTGGGGCATGCCAGCAGCACAACTAAAAGAGGAATGGAATGGAATGGAGGTTTTAGAGAGTGAAATAGGGCAAAGAGCCTATGCCTATCCAGGTGTAAGGAGTTGTTTTTGGTGAGGTGCTTAGATATTGGAGTTACCTATTAAAAAGTGCTGGTCAAAGTGTATCTGTAGAGGGGCAGCTAGGTGAACAGAGGATTGAGCTCTGTGCTTGGAATCAGGAGGGCCTAGGTTCAAATCTGATCTCAGATATTTTCTAGATGTGTGGACCTGGGGAAATCACTTAATCACATTTGCCTAGCCATTACCCTTCCATCTTAATTAGGATAGAAAGTAAGGGTTTTTTAAACAAACCTAATAGTAGAACTCCTTGAAATATTAATGTTGTGACTGGGATATTTGGCAGAAGGGAATATTATTTTTGAATGAGTTTCCTGGGCTACTCAATGCCTTAGCCAGGTCTGCTACAGGATTTAAGGATATTTAGAACTGAACCTTTGAAATAATAAATTAGGTGATAGAAAGGAAAAAGAAAATGAACCTTCTCTTTGGTGAGGAGGAAGACCCACTTTTTACAGTGGTCATACCTTGACTAGACCCTTGTTTCTCTAAATCTCTCATTCTGTTATCCCTCCATGGACCCTAACTACTTTTATCTATTCTCTTCTATCTACTGTGATAGAAGCATTTGCCCCAAATCTGTGTGATATGACGTTAGAAATATCAACAGGGATTTTGGTATTATCCATCCTTACAGGTCAAAATGGAAAAGTTGAATAACAGAATAGCTTGTGAAGAGTATGGTGTTAATTTATAGGTTGTTGAAAGATAAATAATTTCTTATGATTCATTTTACTTATGTACTCTTAAAATGCAAGCAAAAAATTATCTAAAAATACCCAAACTAAGATTAGTATGCCATTGAAGCACGTCTTTTTTTCTCAGATACTCTAACAGCATGAAAATTTTCCTTCATTGTCATTTCTCTTTTTTCTTTGAACTTTCTGATTAAAAATCCCTTTCATTATGATGCAAAATATGCATCATCTATAAATTATATATACATTATAACAAGAATGTGTTGTCATAAATTTCACTTCTCTATGCTCATTTATTTCTGTATTGTGTTACTCTTAAAATTTTGATGCCTAGTAATCATTTCTGAAACAGGTTGGAATCTCTAAAGGATTATAAGTGTGTGTGTGTGTGTGTGTGTGTGTGTGTATATAAAATTATGACAACCACAAACTGCTAGAAAATAACTTTTGGATTTAGTCGAAGATTCCTAGGCTGGGTGCATGGCCTATAGGTATAATTTAGTATTGAAATTTCTGTAATCTGTTCACATATATTCAATTTAAAGGAATTCTTTTGACTGTCTTAATGTCTGAGGACTTCCTGAGTGGTCTGGATTTTCTGTAGCTTCTCTATTGACATTCAACTACATGCTTGACATCTCTAGATCTCAGTTTCCTCATCTGTAACAGGAAGAAGTTGGAACTAGAAAATCCCTACAATCTTTTCCATCATTAGAGATCTTAGATTCCCTTTTGTAATAAATGTCTTGGAGATGCTAAGACTAGATGTCAATAGAAACACACTAATTATTAGCAGTGGGTGCTGCAATCCCTGGATGCTATTATATCTGGACTTTAGTATCTAGCATAAATGAAAGCAGGGAGTAAAGAAGGAAGTTGTTTTCTAACCTAGTGCTTAAATAACAGAGATGCTACTGAAAATAACTAGCTACAGAAATTGCTTTTGGCGTTTGTATAATTTTTTTTTGAGCTTGTCTTATTCTGAGTTTTTTTTTTCCTAAAGAAAATGCCATTGGACTAGAAAGCTGTCTGGTTTTTGTTGCTTGCTTGCCTTCCTTAATCATATGTCAGAAACTATATACTGAAAGCATTTATATTAGG
Source organism: Gracilinanus agilis (assembly GCF_016433145.1). Taxonomy (NCBI): domain Eukaryota; kingdom Metazoa; phylum Chordata; class Mammalia; order Didelphimorphia; family Didelphidae; genus Gracilinanus; species Gracilinanus agilis. The sequence continues at coordinate 349,638,463 of NC_058132.1, forward strand.
TGTAACTAATGAAAGACTCTATCAGTGTGTGTGTGTGCATGTATGTTTGCGTGTGTCCACGCATACATGCATGTGCACACCCAGGTCTAGTATGATGATGTTTTGAGCCTATGAATATTATCAGATATTTCATATTTTATTTCTGCCTTGTACCTGATTTTGATCATTTCAAGATGCATCTTCTAAAAAAATGGAATTAACTGCTTCTCTCAGGGAGCTGTTAGCAAAGGCAGAGCTGATCAGCAATTGTCCAACAAGTCTGAAATCCCTGGGCAGATTTATCAACCAAGTGTGATTATTGTTATTGTTATATATGCTTTTGTCAGCTTTGCTTTTAATAACTGAGGAAGTAAAAATGATTCCAGAATGCTTGGGACAAATGGCCTTCTCTCTGTCCTCTTTAAGTTACACTCAAGTGCTCTTTTGGAGACCCCATTTTCACTGTCTCTTAAAATCACCTGAACAACCAGACTCATCAAACTGAAAACTCAATAAACAAAAGAACAAACAAGGTAATTTGAAGTGAAATATTATCAGAGACAGAACCACTGGTGCCCTTTGATAGTTACCAAATCACAGAGATATAACAGCAGCAGCGATAAATGGCTAGCATTTATATAATGCTTTAAGGTTTATAAAACATGCTAGAAATGTCATTCCATTTGGTCCTAACAGCATCCCTGGGAGGTAGATACTATTCTTATCCCCATTTTACAGAGTAGGAAACAGACACAGATAGAGATGACAGGATTTACCAAGGACAAACAACTAGTAAGAATCTCTGGCCAGGTTGGAACTTAGATCTTTCTAATTCAAGGTCCATTAACTCTCTGCTTCTAAAGAGTCCATGGAAGGGATCTTTGAGATCATTCAAATGGTTCCTGAGCAAGAACCAAATCTACAACATACTCAAGCAAATGCTGTCTATCTTTTACTTAAAGACATCCACAAGGGGATGATACACTCCAAGTAGCCTACTGATTTTTTTTTTTGATAAAGCACAACTATCTCATTGGGGCTGTAATCAGGAAGATCCAATTTCTAATTTGATGCCAGACACCTACTGGCTGTATGACTCTAGACAAATCACTAAACTTTTGTGTGCCTCAGTTTCCTTACATATAAGGTGAGGATAATAATAGCATTTACCTCTCAGAGTTGTTATAAGGATGAAATGAAATAATAATTTTAAAGTGCTTAGCAAAGAGCTGGACAAAGTTAGTCCTTTATAAATATTAGTTAATTATTATTATTACTAATCATTAGAGTATTTCTCTTTCATTAAACCTAAATCTGCCTCTTTTTAATTTATATATCATGCTTAGTTCTGTCTCTCAGGGAGGTAGAAAGTGAAACTGCATCCTCTTTGCTTTTCTCTGCTCTTCAAGTACTTAGAATTCATATCCTAATAGTCCCACTCTTTTGCAATTAAATATTCTCCTTTCCAGGCTAAAAACCCCTAGTTCTTCAGCTTATCCTCATGCGGCATTTAAAAAAAAATTATTTGTTTCAGCTATTGTGAGATTTCCCGGAAAAGTTTCTGAAATGCTTGAATATCCATAATAAAGTAAATGGTAACATAAGGGCCAGATCAGAATACCCACAGAGGGCCTTTTCTTCCATCTCAGAGAATGGGAGATGTTTATCTCTATCTCAGTTCTGTTGCAGTGACAGGACATAAAATCTAAGGGACAACAGCTCAGAGCCAAGTCCTTCCATCAACCTATTTGATTTCTCTGGATGCTTTCCACTTACTGGTGTTATTAAAACATTGTACCAAGAACTTACTACGATACTCCAGGTGTGGTCTTATGAAGGCAGAGAAAATTATAATTTACCAGTAGCAATAAGGACAAAGAAGGAATGGATGGACCAGAAGCATTATTACTTTAATTTCCTATCAGATATTATTATGTGAGGGAAAATTAAGGTTCTTTGGGGATGTACAGAGCAACCTGCATTGTGTCAAAAGAATAAAATCAAGACAAGGTAGCAATTATAGAATGTTCTACTTTTTACTGCGGCCTGGGTTCACATTTTACTATCATTTTTGCCCATTATTTCATTAGTATTTATTGAACTCCTATGGAATACATGGCATAATTAGAAATAAGATTGTTAGAAAAAAAAATAAATAGAAACTGAGCTGAGCCTCAAAGGAAGCTGGAGAGATGAAGAAGGAGCACATTTCAGGAATGAGAAAGTCTATGATATGGCAGGGGGGTGGAAAATGGAATGTCATGCAACATGAATGCAAGTAGGCCAGTTTGGTTGGAACATAGACTTGTAAAGGAAGCAATGAGTATTAAGTCAGTGGAGGGTTTTTTTGTTTGTTTTATTTTTTTAGCAATATTTTAGCAGTCAAACTTGTGCTTTATAGATATGGATAGATAGATAGATTGATAGCTAGCTAGATTTGGCAGTTATGTAGTGGATGGAGTAGAAAGGAGAGAAATCAGGTAGACCAAGTAGAAGGCTACTGCAATAATTAAGGTGAGTGATGATGAGGATATGAAATGAAGATGGTGGTCCCTTGAGTGGAGAGAAGGAGGAAGATGTGAGAGTTGCTACAAAGTTAGAAATGACATGACAACAACGGATTTTAGAAGGAGATTAGGAGCAAGGAAGAGTGAAGAATTGCTTACTCTAAAGATGGAAACCTGGTGAATGGAAAGATTTTGCTACTCTTAAGATAAATAGGAAAGTTAAGAAGAGTAGTTTGAGGAATTAGATTTTAGAAATAATGAATTTCAGATGCCTATTTGACACTAATGTGGGGAATAGAAGAGAATTAGCTATTATTAAGCACCTACTATGCACCAGGCACTACTCTCATAAATGTTTTATCAATATTATTTAATCTTACCCTTACAAGTAGAGGTAGATGCTATTAATATCCTCATTTTGCAATTGAGGAAACTGGGAAAGAGTGCATTCAAGTGACTTACTGACTTGCCCAGGATAGTATGGCCAGTAAATGCTGAGACTGGATTTAAGTTCAGATTGAAGTAGTAAGGAAGAAAAAGAAGAAAATTAAAATGTGCATGCATAGAAAGCAAAAGAACCTTCATCAGGGGGAGGAGTGGCAAAATCTCAAGAGGGAAATGACAGTCACAGAATTTTAGAGACAGAAGGAACATTAGAAATTTTCCAACCCAAATCTCTCATTTTAAAAATGAGAAAAATAAATCGTCAAAATAATATATAACAGCTCAGGAAAGGGTTTGCCCAATGTCTTACAGTGAGAGAGTGGCAGAAATTAAAACCCTGTTTTCATAGAATTCTGAGAGCCTGGACTTTGAAGGGGTTTCAAGAAGACCTCATTCAAACCATGCTGGAACAGTAGTGCCCTGTATGATAAATGGGCTTCTAGGGCTTATTTGAAGATTTCCAGTGATGGGGAGTTTACTGTCTCCTGAAACAGCCCATTCTAAATTGGAACTGCTCTTATTATTAGGACATTTTCTGTATTCTTAATCCCTTGATCTTTCTTATATACCACATTGACTTCCAGGAGAAGAAAGAATATGAATGTTAGGAAGTATGACAACACATATGTGATTGTAATTTTACTTATTGTCTTCATGTATAAATCAATTACCTACATTCAATTCACATGTTCTAATAATTGGAGGAATGGCAATATTTTGCAGTGCTAAAGGCATTGGTCTGGGGCAATAATAATAACTTTCATTTATATAGAACTTTAAAGTTTGCAAAGCACACTACAAAGTTTGTTAAGCACCTACTAGGTGGCTGGCACTATGCTAAAGACTTTACCGATATTAGTTCATTTGATTTTCACAAAAATCTCAGGAGGTACATACTATTATTATCTCCATTTTGGCATTGGAGAAATTGAGGTAACAGTTACTTTTATGCTTTTGTACAACTAGTAAGTGTCTGAGGCACATTTGAACTCAGGTCTTCCTGACTCTAGGCCTAAAACTCTGTCCACTATACCACCTTGCTCTTTGGTTTCTACTTCTGGATCTACTACTCATTAATTATGAGACCCTCAGAAAGTCACTTCTCTAAGATCATCTTTTTTCAGCTTTAGAATTCTGCAGCAATGTTTATAATGTAACCCACTTTTTAAAAATTTTCATTTTTTTTGCCTTAGAATCAATATTATCTATTGTTTCTAAGGCAGAAGAGTGATAAGGGCTAGGCAATGGGAATTAAATGACTTGCCCAGAGTCTTACAGCTAAGAAAGGTTTAAAGGACAAATTTGAATCTAGGACCTCCCATCTCTGGGCCTGGTTCTCTATCCACTGAATCACCTAGCTGCCTTCTCATTATTTTTTAAGCCATTATTTGGTGATTTTTCTAATTCAAATTTTGTATTATAATTTTATTAGCTTAAAAAGACAAAACAAAATACCATATGTTAAATAATATTGAACATTGAACTAGACCAATGATGGGCAAACTTTTTAAAGAGGGGGCCACAGGAAAGGAAATGCTCATCTGTCAGTCTGTTTCTAAGGCAACTCTTTCGAAGTTTCATTGTATTGTATACTACTCATTATATTCATCAGATTTGGAATAAAGTCCACAGCTGAATAGAACATTTCAGGGGACCACACCTGGCCCCTGGGCTGTAGTTTGCCTATCACTGAACTAGATAGTCTTTGTCAAGTGATTTTTAGAAAAATACAAATACAGGTACAGGACATACACCCAGTAGAGGGAAAAATGTCAAAATATTTCAAAGGTCATAAAAGTACAATACTGTCCTGATTCCAAATGCCTTTCATGGTCTAGTATTTTTCGTGCTAGGCTTTATTATATTTAAATACATTTTCTTTTCTTTTTTCTTAAACCCTTACCTTCCGTTAATACTTTGTATTGACTCCAAGGCAGAAGAGTGGTAAGGGCTAGGCAATGGGGGTCAAGTGACTTGCCCAAAGTCACACAGCTGGGAAGTGTCTGAGGCCAGATTTGAACCTAGGACCTCCCGTCTCTAGGCCTGACTCTCAATCCACTGAGCTACCCAGCCACCCCCTTAAATACATTTTCAATCATTAGATACTTCCCTTTTCTCAAAGGTGACCTATGAAAACTCCACAATTTTCTTGCTCCAGTCAGTATGGGTTAAGTATAGAGACCCTAAGGAAACTATGAGGTGGGAAGGTGGACAATGCTTGAAGTTTACACTGATCAGTATTGACACAAAGTGGGAATAACACCTATATTCATTTAGGTATAAAAATCTATTTTACCCAATAGGGAAGGAAGGAAGGGAAGGGAAATAAAAAGTGAGATGATAGACAAAAGGGAGGTAGAACTCAGGGAGGTAGGTTAAATAAGAAACAAAGACATCTGTGAACAGGGAAAAACTGAAAGGAGAGAAAGATAAACAGGTGGAAAATAAGATGGAGAGAAACACATAATTAGTTATCATAACTGAATGTGAATGGGATAAACTCACCTATAAAAGAGAACAGTATCGTCTTCAGAGTAGATTAAAAGCCCATTCCACAATAGGCTATCCACAAGAAAACTGTGATTTGGGTTTTGGTTTCTCTCTCTCTCTCTTTCTCTCTCTCTCTCTCTCTCTCTGTCTCTCTGTCTGTCTGTCTGTCTCTGTCTCTCTGTCTCTCTGTTTCTCTCTTCACTTTTGAAGACATGTAAGAAGGTATAACTTTTCTGACTTTGGGAAGCAACTATTCTTAAGGCTGAAAATTTGACTCCAGATGGCAACTTCTCCTTATGTCATGCCTTGAGTTATTCCTATTTAAATACTGGATTTGGTAAAGCATTTTTTTCTTGTTCTGTTTTTATGGAATTAACTATTTCTCGAGACCTTTATTGCTTTCATTAACTCTGAGTTAGGTATAGGGCCTGGATTTGTGATTACATTTGGTAATCAGAACTTCCAGATGAGGAAAATTCCTTTAACCAATATACCTTCATTGAAATTTAAGAGCAGCCAACCTGTGTGAGAGAGGAGACTTAAATCTTTATCTTCTTGGTTTTAAGGCCATTTAAAATATATAAATTATTATTGTTGTTGTTCCATCTTTTTCAATATTCTTTGTGACCCTATTTTGGATTTTCTTGACAAAGATACTGGGATGGTTTGCCATTTCCTTCTCCATGAGGCAAAAGGGATTAAGTGACTTGTTCAAGGTTACCCAGCTAGTGGTCAGATCTGAACTCAGGTCTTCCTAATTCCAGACCCATCACTTTATCCACTTAAACACCTATCTGGGTACATTGTTAGAGCCATTGTTTATAGTGCTCCATCAATTCAATTAATTTTAATCTCCATCAAACAGAAACCCATTATTTTATTTTTCTGAATTCTTTAAATTCAGCTTTTTTAATGCCCAATAAAATTCCATTGCATTTATATATGATTTTTTTCAACCTCTCCTAAATTGACAGTCATCCACTTTATTTCTAGGTGTTTTATTTTTTAACTCCCAAAGAGTATGCCATTATGAATATTTTGGTACATATTGGACCTCAGCATTTGTTTCTGATGTTCTCATGGTATAATACCAGTAGTGAGATGGAAGGATCAAAAGCTATGAGTAATTTGGTCAGCGTTCTTTCATAGTTCCAAAATAATAAGAAGAACACTTGGACAAACTCCCAGTTCTACCTTCAAAGTATTAATGTGACTGCTTTCTCATAGCTCTTCCAATAGTGAATATTCTAATTTTTTTCATGATTGCCTCTTTACATGTGGTGAGGTAAAACCTGAAAGTTATTTTAATTTAAATCTATCTTATTATCCAAGACTTGGAAGATGTTTTCAAATGGTTATTTGTAGTTTACAAATCTTTTTTTAAAATTTCCTATCCTTTTACCATTTATCTATTTATAAAATAACTTTATATATTTGTGTCAATGCCCCATATATAATTTATACCAGATTTTTATCAGAAATAATTGGTGTAACATTTTTATCCTCACATTTTCTTTTGATTCTATCTTCATTGATTTTAGTTATATAAAAACTTTTAAAATTTTATTGTCAAATTATCTATTTGTCTTCCTTTTACTTTAATTTAAATTTCATCCCCTAGCTAAAGTTATAAAAGATATCTGGTCTGATTTCCTTCTATTTTTTCTATGATATTTTATATGAAAATCAAATACTGATTTTGTGCCTATGTATTTTTTATATATGATGTTGGTCTTAAACCCATTTTTTTTTCCAAATTGCATTCTAGTTTTTTAACTTGTTTCTATCAAAGAGAGTCTGTCCCTCAGGAATTTATTTAAGTTAATCAGCACTAAATTGCTTTTAATAAGTTTCATTTCATACTTAACTAGTCTATTTAACTGAATCTCTTTTTTCCTTTTTTTAAAAATTTGTGCTAAGTAGTTTTAATTACTACTACTAGAGGATATAGTTCGAGATTTAATAATATTATAGATCCCTCAAAAATACTTTTTCTCATAGTTTCCTTTAATATTTTAGATATTTTGCTCTTCCAAATCAATTAGATTGTTTTGTTTAGTTCTGGAAAGTATCTTATAATTAATTTGATTATTACAACATTAAAATTATAAAAATAATTTATATGGGATTGAAAGAATAACTATTTGTTATATTATCATTACTTAACCATGAGCAAAGCATCTCTGCAGTTATTTGTCTTTATTTCCACAAGATGTTTTTTGCTATATTTTCTATAAAACCTACATTTTCTGGTAGATTCATTCCTATATGTTTATGCATTTTATTCTTATATTAAGTGAAATTTCTCCTTTCGAATTTGCATTTTTTAGAACTTAGCAAAAATGCAGGACAAAAATTTTCTGAATTTATTTTGTATTCTATGCTGTTGAAGCTATTAATAATTTAATTAATCTGTTCTTTAATATTTTTTTTTATTTTTAACCCTTAACTTCTGTGTATTGGCTCCTTGGTGGAAGAGTGGTAAGGGTGGGCAATGGGGGTCAAGTGACTTGCCCAGGGTCACACAGCTGGGAAGTGTCTGAGGCCAGATTTCAACCTAGGATCTCCAGTCTCTAGGCCTGACTCTCAATCCACTGAGCTAACCAGTTGCCCCCTGTTCTTTAATATTTTTAAAGATTATACTATTATGTCATATTGAGAGACAATTTCATGTCTAGCCTGACATTGTTTATGCCTTTAAATTTACTTTCTTATATTACTAACACTAACATTATAAGAATTCTTTTAGTCATGGGATAGTGGTCCTGCTCCTTTGTAAAGGAGGAGGTTCATGGCTTCAGAAAATCACATATGACACACACAGAGTTAAGTTAAAGAGCTTGAAGAAATTCTATTATTCTTTAGCTAACACTAAAAAAAGCAGGGGTTCCATTTTTATATCAGATACAGCAAAAGTAAAAATTGACCTAACTAAAAAAGAAGGAGGGAAATTCTATATTGGTAAAAGAAAACTTAGACAATGAAATTGTATCATTGTTAAACTTATATGCACCGAATGGGATAGCATCTAAAATCCTAAAGCAGAAACTACATGAGTTACAAGAAGAAATAAACAACATAACAATATTAGTAGGGGACATTAATCTTCCCCTCTCAGAACTAGCTAAATCAAACAAAAAGAAATAAACAAGAAATACATTAAGGAAGTAAATAGAATTTTAGAAAAAATTAGACTTAATAGACTTCTGGAGAAAAGTGAATGGGAATAGAAAGGAATATAACTTTTTTTTTTCTCAGCAGAATATGGCAGCTTCACAATAACTGATCATATAACAGGATCTAAAAGTCTCACAACCAAATGTAGAAGAGATACTAACTGCATCCTTTTCAGACCATAATTCTATCAAAATTAAACTGAACAATGGGCTGGAGGAAAAAAAGACTAAAAATTAATTGGAAACTAAATAACCTTATATTAAAGAATGATGGTTAAGGAGATGGTTGTGGTTGAAAGTCTATGAATTGTCTTCAAGCACCACTTTCATAAGGAAAAGGCATTAATGTAATTTTAGTTGACTTCAGAGAGTAGAATTAGGATCAATGATTAGAAGTTATAAAGAGGTAGACTTTAATATGTATGTAATACATATGATCTAATTTTACATGTGTGTTATTTTACACATATGTATGTACATACATAATTAAAATTCACACAGAAAAATTCACACAAAAATTAAAATTCACACAAAAAATTCACACAAAAAATTCACACAAAAATATATATAAAGTCTTCCTTTACAATACACATACACATATATTACACACATGCATATGGACATGTATACATGCATTCAAGCTCCCTTGAGAGAACATAGGTTCCCTGGTGTTAATCAGTATTTGATTTGTAGTTTTGTTACCTAGCACAGTGTCAGACAGTGTAAATGCAGGCTGATTGAATGATTTTTTTTATTCTAAAACTTTACTTTTAATAGTTATGTTATTTTTCCAAATAAGATGTTGATACAATTAATATGCATTTTCTGACATGTTTCATTCTATGTTTTCTCCCTTCCTCCTATCTCTCCTCTATCCCCCCAAAACTGTGTAATACAATATTGGTTGTATACATTTTATCATATAATATATTATTTCCATACTTGTTATCTTGTGAAATAAGACACATACTGGTTACACTATTCATGGAGATAGTAAAGAGAAGAATGGTATGTTTCATTCTTCATTCAAGCTCTGTCTGTTCCTTCTGTGGTGATGAATAAATGAATGATGTTCTAAAGGGCATCCCTGGTTATGTACAGGTTGCATTAGACCCTGAGGTCTCCACCAATTTAAAAATTTTATGATTCTTCTCAAAGACAGTGTCAAGTGTTTTACTTGAATTTGGACTACTATGAAGCCTTAGTTAACATTTGGTAATCATAGTTTTAGAAAAATGTTTCTACTAAACTTTGAAAAGTTTGAGCTTAAATAGATTTTTAAAATAGAAATTTAATAGTTTTAGTACATTAATTCAACTGTCAATGGTACTGAGTAAAGACAATATCCAACTTTATTGTACATAATATAAACCTCAGTTTTCAAATATCTCCTCTTGCTAATTCAGACGGTAATGGCATGAGAACATTAGTGTTGATAACTTTGGTTATATATAAAATGTTTATGTTTGGTCCTGATATAAAATGTGGTTTTAGAATCTGTCTTTCAAATTGTAAGATTATACTGTTAGGTTGGTCCAAGAACAATGCTAGAATGACTTTAGTTCTTCCTAAAATACAGAGTGCATCCTCATCCTTTTATCTCCATTCCACTTCAACCTTATTAATATGTCAATATATATAGCATGCTCACACTAATGGATACATTACAAAGAATAATAGATACTTACCAGACAGTCTTGATAGAGGTCTTTTTTGTTGTTCAATCTTTTTTTCATTCGAGTTGACCCATAGTACCTCTATTCTGGGTTTTCTTGGCAAAGATGCTGGAGTATTTTGCCATTTCCTCTCCCATTCATATTATAGATGAGGAATTGAGGCAAACAGGATTAAGTGACATGCCCAGGGTTATAAAGCTAGTAAGTATCAAAGGCCAGATTTGAACTCATGAAGATAAATCTTCCTGATTTCAAGTCCCGTGCTCTATTCACTGCACCACCTATGCACCCCTGATATGTTTATTCTGAGATTAATATTTGCTGAAAATCTGAAGTAAGCATGGAACAAGCAAATAAAAAATGAGAAAAGAATTTCTTAATATCTATTCAGTATAAAAATAATGAAAGTTAACAAATATAGAGTGCCTTAAATTTTATAGTGTTTTCAAGTGGATTAACTCCTGATTCTCACAAATCCAATGATACTATAGAGCCCATTTCATTCGTTAACATGCATTTGCTAAGTGATTATAACCTTTCAAGGTGGAGATTGTTATTTTTCCTATTTTATATATGAGGAAATTGAACCTGAAAAAGTTAAGTGATTTACCCAGGATATACCCAGTAAATGCTCTAATACCACCTAATGAAGCAGCATTGGACTTTGAGTTTTTCTGACTCTACATCAAGCATGTTATGCCTTATGCTACCTAGCTGCCAGTATTAGAACAAACAGCATAGTATTGTATAGTAAACAGAGAACTAGTATTGAGGTCGGAAAGATCTAGCTTCAAATCCTACCTCTAATAGTGGGGGAAAATGGAGCAAGGCACTGAATTTTTCACTGTTCTAGGCAGCTCTTTCAAGCTATAAGGGAACAGTTTGAATTGGAAGAGCATGTTTCTCCACCTCGGACATCCCCTATCAATGAAATGACTCACCCAGACCCTATCTCCATCCCAGAACTGGAATGGATTACTTGTGACATAACATCATTGCTTGTGGCACTAGAGGTAACAGACAGAAACTTGTTGACCTGTCAGGAATGGTGTAGAGGGAATTATTCTACTGGATATAAGGTTGGACCAAATCCCCTAATTAGGTCCTTCTCTAACTCATCTATAGTTCCCCATAACTACCCAAACTGCTTGCCTCAGGCAGTGCTACCAACTCCCATGTGCTCTGGGGTTGTACCTGAAATTCAAGCAGGTTAAGGATCTCCCAGGACCAATCCCTCCATAGCCATAGCCATTATTCACTTTGGGCCCAGTTAAGGAAATGCCCTGAGGGCCATTGCCTGCCTTTCAAAGCCAATGAAATCAGCTAAACATGATTGGCAGTTGCTCAGCTAAGAACATCAAGGAGGTCCAACTAGTAGATGTGAGTTCACCTTCCTTTCCAATATCATATTTTTTTCCACCCAAACTCCAAATGTGGCACTGTTTTCACTTTCATTCCTATTCTAAACCCGTTTGACTTTCTGCACAATTGTTCCTGCTCTATAACAATTAAGCCTGGGGAAAAAAATGATAGAAAGTCAATTCAATGCTACAAAAAATTCACTAAGAATTGATGTTTAAGTTCACTACTCACTATAATATAGACCAGTTATTATTTTGTTTAGGATTACAAATAAACATAAACATTTTTTCTGCTAAAATACATTACTTTATTTAAAAATAGCATTCCATTGGCCCCCATATTGATAAAAATCACTGATCTTAATTTCTCCCTACAAATTCTTCTTCCAGGAATTTTTCTTCTAAGAAGAGTATTCTGGATGTTCTTTGAAATAATCTTTAATGATCAGTGGTATCTTGCTTCTATAGTTTCATCAGTTTTCTTGGCTAATTTAGAACAGAAATCTGATGATAATATAGAGCCCATTTTTAGTTCATTCATTTAACGTGAATTCATAAGTGACTATAATGTGTCATATGCTATTCTAGGCATTGGATATATTAAGACAAAACAAAACACACCTTGCCTTCAATGCACTTACATTCTAAAGGAGGAAACATTGTCTTTAAGTTGCACAGAAACAAAAACAGTCCATGTCTTGGTTACATTATTACAAATATGCAAATATCACTCTCCTCCCTTTCCTTTCATTATACCCCATATAATGCCCAGAAAGCTTTGAAAAAAATACCATTCATTTTTGTCATTTTGGGTCATGATGATGATGGTGGTGGTAATGAGAATGAGAATGATAACTTACATTTGTAGGGTGATTTAAGACTTACAAAGTATTTTCCTAACAATGATCCTGTGAAATTGGTAATGAATATATTATTACCCACATTTTACATTAGCTTCCTTTACTAAGGGAACCAAAAAGCAGAAAAGTGGTGAATTTTCTTAAGTCACTTCAATAGAACACAGGAGAGACACAATTCAAACTCAAGTAATAGATTATAAAAAAATTTTGACTTTTTCAAATATCATGACTACAATTTAACATCAATAAGAAAAATGTCTTCTCTTGCACTTATTCTTTTTGACATTGACATATCCCAGCTAATTGCAAAATGTTTATCACAAAATCCATATGATGAGAATCTTTGATTACTCAATCCACATCCACATCTTGGCTCTTGAAACAAATAGTTTTCAACTGCCTATGCAACCATGGAAAGACTTCTCACCCTCAGGGTACATGTTCCCTAGCTCACCAATGGGTTTGAGGCTTGTCAGTTACCCTCATCCTGGTTCAGCCCATTTGCTGTGATGGTTTTACCTGGGTAAAAGCTACTACACATGCTGCAGCTTCTTGGAACCAGTCACGGAGAGCTGGATGACAGGTGGAAACTGGAGGGGAATGAATTTCCCTGAAAAAGGCTCAGTAAGCCCTCACATCACAGGTGTTAGCATTCTCTGAACTCTCCATATACCTTTTACATTGTATGCATGTGTGTATGTATCTATAGTTTATTTATTGCACTTATTTAAGCAATCATCATTATATCAATGCCCAGTTTCCGGCAGTTGAATACTGACTGCCAGCTGGATGGTGAACTTTACCCATATCACTAGCTGGAGTTATTCTAGAACTATTATTTGTGGACTCATTATCTTCTTCTTTTTAAATCTTTACCTTCTGTCTTAGAATCAATATTTTCTATTTGTTCCAAGGTAGAAGAGTAGTAAATGTTAGGTAATAGGGGTTAAGCAACTTGCCCAGGGTCACATAGCTAGGAAGTGTCCAAGCTCTGATTGGAACCCGGGACTTTCCATTTATCAGCTTGCCTCTCAATGCACTGAGCCACCTAGCTGCCCCTGACTCATTCTCTTCTTTATTCATCACAATACTTTAGGCTTTGCCATCTACATTGCTACGTTTCTTTCCTAAGAACTATGTGGTTTTTCTGTCTGCCATTAATGGAAGGAACATAGTTATCAACAATTCTGTATATGGCATCTCTCTCAATTTGAATGTGAGGTCCTTAAGAGTAGAAGTTGTCACAATTTTCTATTTGTATTTCTAACATTTAGAATAGTGCTACAAATATAGTAGGCACTTAATAAAAGCTTTTCTATCCAAGTCCATTAAAAAATTAATCTTGATTACTCTTTGACATAAATATTGTACAAAGCAGAATCTCCATTTTCTAGATGAGTAAGCTAAGTGACATAGAATTTGGGAAAGTTAGCCAAGGTCCCATTGCTACTGAATGGTAGAATGAGGATTTGAACCCAGGTTTTCTGATTGAATATGGTGTTCCTTCTGCTATATTGCTTTGTATTAAATGGAGTGGTTTTTAAACTTTATTGCAAAGGGACTGGGACTGTGAACAGGATGATCAAATTATTAACTTTTAAGGTGCATATATGAGTCTTGCCTAGAGATTGTGATGCAGAACTTAAATCCCAATCTAATTTTCCCCAAGAGTAGTCTTCCAAAGTACCAGGATGATTATTGTTTAGTCAGCTTTCCACATCTTACTAGGATAGACTGCTATGGGAAGTAAAAAGGAAAGAAGATGAATAAACTCAAGGGAGCTCTTTATGGGGAAAAATGGTTTATATAATTTTCATTGGGGAGAAAAGGGGAAATCATCATGAGAAAATTCTTTCTGGAAGAGATCAATAATTAGAAAATTACCTTCTGGTATAGGAAAGCTATTCAATAACAGTTTCTATCCAGAAAACTGTTTTTTAATTGAATCACTGTTTAGTTTATTCCATTTGTGTTTAAAAAATATTCACAAAATAACACCCTAAATACGTTATTGAGGGAAAAACAACAAAGCTTGCTTTTCATTAAAAATGAAGGGACAGGGGCAGCTGGGTAGCTCAGTGGAGTGAGAGTCAGGCCTAGAGACAGGAGGTCCTAGGTTCAAACCCGGCCTCAGCCACTTCCCAGCTGTGTGACCCTGGGCAAGTCACTTGACCCCCATTGCCCACCCTTACCAATCTTCCACCTATGAGACAATACACCGAAGTACAAGGGTTAAAAAAAAATGAAGGGACAACTCAAAGAAAATTGAATATCTACATTCAGAAAGTTTTATGACCTCACATATGTGGTTTTTAAGAAATAAAGTATATTATAATATATTTTTCCAAATATTTACAAAGACCTAATATAATCATAGAGAAATACCTTGTGTACTGGGCTTAAAGCCAGTCTTCTTTATGCCAGAAATATCTAGAATGACACCAAATCCAAGATTAAAATAAACAAAAACATCATTTACACTGATGATGATGATAGTGGTAGGAATAAGTGATAATGAACATTGTTCAGAAATTTCATCACGGCATAAAGAGAAACCTCTGATCTTAAAATATATGACAGCAAAGTGACATCTCTGGAATGATCTACTAGTTTTAGAAAAGCCATGAGTATGATCCTAGAAACAAATTGAGTCTACTTTCTGAGAGCTAACCACCCTATGTTGGGGAAAAACAAAACAAAACAAAAAAGGAAATACCATTAAATTGACCACTTGATGATCACTTGTCCTTATGGAGTAGGAAACTCTGGGAGTTCTCAGGTATGATGTTCCCAATTGGCATCTGTTCAGCTTTCATTTCTGTTCAGCTGTGTGGCAATGTCATTCTTTGGGAAAACTCCCTTTTTTTGCTATGTAGTCGCTGAAAGTTTTGTTTCTTCAGAGACTGTGATTCTCCTCATGATGTGCAAAAGAGGTCCTAATATACTGAATGAATATTATGTGGGAGGAATAAGGGAAAGAAAGAATTAGAAATTTCAAGCTTTATACTTAAATATGCCTGTCTTCAAATCTCATGCTCTATCCATTATGTTGTTACATAATATAAATATAGACAGTATACCAGAAATAAGGATATGCTTTTTTTTACTCTAATACAATTAAACATTAAGAAAAATATAAACATTTATGAGGTCCTAACAAGAGACTAAATAATTATATTCTAAACCATGAGTAATCAAGGAATAAGTCATAAAGCAATAAATAATTACTGTAAACAAAAGGATAGTAAAACAACATATCAAAATATTTGATATAATAAAACAATCCTGAGAAAAAATGGTTATCTTTAAACTATAGAGAAAAAGGGCAGACTAACAAATTAATCATAAAATTATGGAAACTAAAAAGTCAATAAATGAATAATTCCAAAACAAACACAAAAGGAGGAATTTTTTAAATAGATGAAGAGATAAACAAAATGGAATGTGTAAAGACCAATAAAATTGATATAATAAATAAAACAGAATTTTTCTATATAAAAATTATAAAACTAAATTGATAAGTCATTAATTTGGTTAGGGAATAAAGGTTGCGGGGATAAAGATTTTTTTTTAAAAGGAGAGAAGAATTCACAATAAATAGAGAGGATATGAAGAAAAAACAAATTATAAGAAACTTCTATTGTTGATTATGTGCTGACAAAAATAAACACTTAAATGAAATAAATGAATAAATATGAATCAATAGCAATTCAAATTATCCCAAGAGAAAATAAAGAGTCTAAACTACCCCCAAAAAAGAATTGAATGAGGCATAAACATCATCTCAAAAAAATCTACTTTTGAAATATTTGCAAGAAAATTCCATCAAATATTTAAATATAATTATTATGTTATAACCATATATCATACATATATTATATGTATAATCATATGATAACACAATCATATATTATAAAAATTTTCAAAAAATAGAAAGAAGTAACCTTTTAAATTTGTTCTGACACAATGTGGTTCTGGTTCCCAAACAAGAGAAAGAAAATGTAGGTTAAATGACCTAAAAATAAGCTATAAACCAATGTTACTAATGAATATTGATGAAAAAATATTAAATAAGATATTAGCTAAGAAACTTCAGCAATATATCAAAATTAGTTATCATGTCCAACTTGAATTTTTGCTATAAATCCAAGGATGACTCAACATTACAAAAAATATTGCTATAATCAATCATATTAAAAATGTTTTTTTAAAAAGCACATGATTATATTAAAAGATGCAGAAAAAAGCCTTTGATAAATTACAATGCTCATTTATGATAAAGACTAGAAAGCATAAAAATGAAAAGATTTTTCATTAATATCAAATGCATTTATACATAATTAAGAACTAGTGTTACTTAGAATAATGTTTGAAGGATTCATAATAAAAGCAGACGTGAAATTAGGATATAGGATATCTTCATTATTTTTTGACAGTGCACTAGAAATCCTAGTCTAAGGAGGCATGAAAAGAAAATTAGGGAAATTGGCATAGACAAATAAGAAGTAAAAATCACCAGCATGTGCAGATGACCTAATGTTTTAATAGGCAATGTAATGCAGTAAATAGATGGTAAGAACTGAAGTTGAGAAGACCTAAATTCAACTCTTGTGTCTAACACAACTAGCTACACGAATGTACTTCTAAGTTCCCCGATCAAGCTTATAAATTATGAATGAGTTTCCAAAACATGCCACATAGAGAGTTTTTACATAAGAACTTCCTACACTAAAGCCAGCAATCATTCTTTTGAATCAGAGCAAAACATAAAATATATAAAGCAAATGGGCATCCAACAAATAGAATAATGTGAACTACAATGGAAGGGACAGATGTCTCACAAAAATTGCTTGGAAAACTGGGAAGCTGTTTAGTTAAAAATAGATTTAGAACAACAAACTACTCCATATTCCAAACTGAATTCCAAATCTGCAAATGATAAAAATAATATCACAGTCATATTTAAAAATAAGAATGAGGGGCTATATCTCTCAAGCTATGTACTTTTTTTTTTGAAAAATGTGAGTAGAGACAAGAGAAAAAAAGAAGACAATTTTGATTATTAAAAAAATTTAAGTGCCTGCACAAAATCAATATAGCTAAAATGAAAAGAAAAATATGATATAATTTTAAAAACAACTTTGCACTGAACATTTCAAATGAAAGTCTCATATCTGAAATCTAGGAATTTGAAAAATATGTAAAAATTGAGACAATCTCAAATAGAAAAGTAATGAACAGTTGAACAAAGAAATTTAGAAGAGTTGTACAAATGATCAACAAACATTTGAAGAATTGTTCAAAATAACTAATATCCAAAAATTTCAAATTAGGCTAACTTTGAGGCCTTATCTCACATCCAGCAAATTGGCAAAAATGGAAGCATTTAGTGTTGGAGAGATTGTAGGAAGACAGCCAATTTAATTCTCTGCTGGTGGAGCTGTGAATCAATCCAGCTGTTTTGGAAAATGAACTTTGAATTATGCAAGAAAAGTTACTCTCTGAGTTGGCAATTATATAGCTGTTTTTCATTTCAAGTAGATATAATAAGAAAAAGTCTATATGTATAAATACATTAATGCCAATATTATTTGTAATAAAAATCATACACACAATATGATATGAACATATTATAAAAATGGCAATTACATATTGATTATGTTGTCATTATTTACTACAAAAATAAAAAAATATGAAAAGTAATACAATTTAGGACAAAAACAATGGTCAATGTCAATTTCAAAATGAGAACTTAGGTCCTATCTTTTTTCTTTCAGTTAACAATCATTAAAATACAGAAGTAGCATATAGTAAATGTCTACTAGGTGTTGTCACTTAGCTCTCTTTCAAAAGGTGATTTTTATTGGGTTTGTTCAAATAGTTTATTTTTTGTATATACTCTAATGTATAATGGAACTTATCATCTATCTATCCATCTTATTTCTTTCCTCCCTCCCTCCTCTCTCTCTTTTTGTCCCTTTTTTCATTCTTTCCTTTCATCTACTTATCTTTCTCTGTAATAACTCAAGAAAGAACATTTTGTAAAGATTCACACTGAAGCATTTTGAAATAAACATTTTTGATACTTATGAGCTAATTCTGTTAGGTGAAATTGTTTAGTTCCTTATCATCTGATAAGATAAATGAGGTACAATTGAATCTTTGTTAATTACTTATCAATAAATAATTTTATTTATGGGAATACTTACTTGGTGCACAAATGGAGATCATAATTCCTCCATCTGTCCTGAGTTGTCTTCTTTCTTTCCTCACAATCCACTGGACCAACCTTCTTGTGATTAAGCTTTCTTAACTTTGCTTAGATGTTCTTCAGGTGACAGAGATTCTGTTCCCTACATAGAGTCTTTTCAGTATGATAAGTTTATTTGGCTTACCTGCTCCTCTTCTCCTCCCTCCCCCAAAAAGATTGATGATATGGCAGATTTGTAGTTTTGTGGGTGGAAATTATTCCTTCAGAAATACAAATTAAAATCACTTTATGACTTCGTATACCTTGTGATTCTTATTAAAAACTTTCCATGAATCTCCCATAGAGGATAATTCAGGTTATTTTTTCTTTTTTCTTTAGATATTTTTTCTGTGTCTTTACAATAAACCATTTGATGGTTCTCCTTAAGCCTGGACTTCCTTTGCCAGTTGTATATATTTATAGGAATGTTTTAAAACCAATGTGAAGTTTTTTTCCCCTCTTATATAAAAATCATTGTTTATAATAAAATGTAGCATGCCTACAGCCACCTCATGTCTTTCCATTTTCTTTTTTGTTACTTATAGATTTTATTAGTTTAAGAGCATAGCAGTTTAATCATCAGGAGGATATTGATACAAAGCATATTGGCTTTTAGAGTAGAGGTAGTTCGAGCTCATAGGAAGTACTACATAATTCCCAAATGTTATCTCGTCTGCCTTTCTTTTACTTGATTGTTGGCCCAGCCCACTGGCCATTGACCATGCTTACCTAAGACATAAATATTAATGAAATAAAATCCAATAGCTGTCATATTTTGGATAATCCATGTTTTTTTGTGATTCTTAATTTTCCAATGTGATTGATTAAAACAATCTCTTTTCACAAAGCAGTGAATTTCACTATGGAGATTTTGTAATATTCTAATTCTTGAGGAAATTAATATAATGATATCTTTAAAGAAGAAAGTTTGAAGGGTACTTCTAGTTCATTCTAAGTTATATCCAAAGAATGGAAATACTTTGAATTGTAGAACTGACTCATTTTTATCTTTCAGGTTAGGAATTTTTAGATGTAGGAACACAGTATGTGTTAGTTAAATATTAACAAAGAATTCCTTTTTTTGGGGGGATGAGGTTATGGAACAGACCTTTGATTTCATTGGTATAGAGAACTCCATGATGACAAAAATTCCTCTACCAATTCAAGTTGACTTCTTCTATTTAAAATCTTAGAGAATTGCCTAGAAGATAAAAAGATTTAGTGGTTTTAGTGGTCACACAATCAATATGTACCTGAGATAGGACTTGAACTCAGATGTTCCTGGTTTCAAGGCTACCCCTCAATTCATTATATCATATTGCCTTCATTGGACTCTGAAACATACCATCTCTGATATGATAATTGAATTAAACTTTTTTCTTTTGATTTTATACTTTTGTTGATATCAATAGCATTTTACTGGAGAAAGTTTTCTCTATTTCATATCTTCTCCACATAACTGAGTAATTTTAGTAAATGTGTAAAAAGATGCCTTGATAACTCTTTTTTCTATGAAAGAAATTTTATAAAAATAAATCAATATAAAAATAAAAGTTGAAAGGTTATATTCTCTCTTATCTCGGTTATCTGGGTGATGGTATTTTCTCTTATAATTATATGAAAACACTTTTTGCATGTTTTCAACAAATATATTTGATCTAGGCATAAAGCTTTCTCATCAAAATTTTTATAAAGAAAAGAAACAAAGAATAAAGGTTTTGATATATTATTCTCTTATCTTTGAGTAGCACTGACATCTTTTTCAATTCTTTGAGAATCTTCCTCTCTTTGTAACATCTTGAAAATCAATCTCTGAATACCTTTGAAATCATGCCATCTCAACATAGATTTCTGCTGTATTTATGTCATCATATTTAGCCACCTCTGACTTCCTTTTGTTAAGTCACATGTATTTCTAGTAATATTTGGAATTAAGATCTGGTTTAGCTGAAACATTAAAGGTGTGCTGTCTGTTCAACTCATTTTTGATGTTTTAAAATTTGATACCACTCATTGTCTTTAGTTTTATTCCACTGTAATATAAAAAAGAGTTTTTCCACTTAAGCAAACTTCTCCATCACTGCTATACCTTTCTGTTTGGCAAAGGAAATTTTCAAAAGGAAGCAGTTTTTAGACCACTTGTTTTTCAGTTCAGGATAATTCTTTAAATCTGTAACAAGTAAAACGTGAAATGACTGAGGAAATGAAGATTTGGTTAAAACATATCTATTTCTTAAGCAGTACTTGCCAATTGCCTAACAAATTGGGACCAGTTTCTTCCTCCACTTAAAGTTGGTCCCTAAAAATACTGGGACATAGATTTCTATACATTGAAAGCAATTAATCAAATAAAATCAATTAGTTAAAGGAAACAATACAACATTAGGTAATTGGATTTCTAATTTCAGGGGACTAGGTCTCTCCAAGTTAGGTGGGAGAGAGTGAGCAAGGTGTACAATAAGAAGGAAACTCCTTACATCAATCTTAGGATCTGATTGCATTTCTGGTCAACATAAACAAGGTTGTTGCTTAATGGTCCCTAACCAGTAAGTACAGGTGGTTCAGGTTTCTAGACACTCAGATCCAGGTTCAAAAAAATGACATAAAGTTTTCTCTGAATTCTCCTAATTAAATAAGCTTTCCACGAGGCAAAATTTGAATTGACCCATGATTAAATAGAAAGGGAACTGAACTGTTCCATGACTGAGTCACAAGATGGAGTTAGTGTGATTCACTTAATTCATACAATTAACCTGCTATTGTCCTAATCTCCTCACTTCCTTTTTCTATTTTCTTACATAACAGAAAAGATATGACAGAATGGATGCCATGGAAACTTAGAATCAAAGAGGCCTGAATTCTAGTCCTCTCACATACTAGTTGTGTTTCTGAAATTATATTCTGTATTACATATATATATATATAAAACCTCAGGGACTTACAACACTGTGAGTTTACATCATCAATAAAAACACAGGTCTATAGCAAAAAATAGAAAATAAATAAAAACCTGAAAGCACAACCTGTTTTAAGAAATGATTATTTCTAATGTTAAGTCAATATTTTTACTTATGTCCATTTCCTATTTTCCAAAATCAATAGCTTGTTTTCATAGTCAAGTAAGTCTGGTTGAATATGATGCATTTTCATAGTCTTATCATTTTCCCTTTTTTCAGTCTTTTTTTATGATTTGGTGATGTATTTCAAATAGTCAATTATCTGACAGTTTTCATGCAGCTGATTCAGAAATGACTTTTCCTGTGTCTTTAGATGTTATCGACTTCATTAATGATGTTATTCAGTGTTTGTTGTGAAGAATTCTTTCTTTCTTGAAAGAGAATCACAATGGAAAACTTTCAGACTTCTATGTAGCATATGAGACTTTGGATTCTCTCTTTTTAGGATGTTGAATCATTTGCTCTACTTTTTTTGTTATTGTTACCATACATAATCCTTTAGTATCCATTTTTTATTTGAAGTCACTAAATATAATATGAATATTACTGTAGTTTGGAGAACCTTGTTTTGTTTTGTTTTGTTTTTTTGTTTTGTTTTTTAAACCCTTGTACTTCAGTGTATTGTCTCATAGGTGGAAGATTGGTAAGGGTGGGCAATGGGGGTCAAGTGACTTGCCCAGGGTCACACAGCTGGGAAGTGGCTGAGGCCAGGTTTGAACCTAGGACCTCCTGTCTCTAGGTCTGACTCTCACTCCACTGAGCTACCCAGCTGCCCCCAGTTTGGAGAACCTTGTTAGTCATATTAAGGAATTTCTAAACTCCAACTTTTCCAACCACAGTTACATATGCTATAGTTATCTTATTGGATATTATTAGAGTTGCTTTAGACTATAGAGACCAACCCATTAATTTTATGCTGATGAGTAAACTAAGGACCAGAAATGTCAGAATGCCTGCCCCAAAGCACAAAGAAAGTAAAAGATCCAAACCTCAAACCTTGATCTTCTGATTCCATGTCTAGTACTTTTTCCAATGTACCATTCTTCTCAGTAGTTTCTGGCATTTCTTGAGATTACTGCAAGGTAAGATGACCAATAAACAATAATTCTTGTTACTTTTGAATATATAATGGAGAGGGAATGCACGTTTATAAAGCATATCATATGTGCCAGACACTGTGCTAAGCATTTTATTAATATCTCATTTAATCCTCACAACAACCCTTTCAGATAAATTCTATTATTATCCCCATTTCACAGCTGAAGAAAGTGTGGCAAATTGACCGAGTTTAAACAACGGCTAGTAATTGTCTGAGGTTGAATTTGAACTCAGGTCTTCCTGATTCCATGCTTGGTACTCCTTTTATAGCATCAATTAACTGTGCCAAATAATTATTGGCTTCTCCAAGGAGATCTTTCCAAGCCATTTGTTGATTTAACTACAACTTTTTTATATCTTCTTTTAGATTTATAGTATTCAGATATGATGAAATACCTTCAGTAATATGCCAAATATTCTGCTTATTGAGCAAATATTACTTTTCAGAGTTATCAAGAGTTGGGTAGATTTTAAGTAATCTAAAAACTCTATGATTCTTGGCATTTTCTGGTCACCATTCTGCCACTTTTTCTGTGGAAGAGGAAGAATGTTTGGTTAGGCTGAGGCCATTTTGCACATTTTTATATTCAGTCATAACTATGACTTAGATATGTGATAGATAAAAAAAATCTAAATGAATGGAAGGATGGATAATCAGTTTGTGACCAATTTTCCAGTGATAAACTCTCCATATCTAGATATTCTGATCCTCACAAAGTGGGTGTAGTCTAATCTAAGCCATTGGAGTTTGGTATGAGATGCTGACACACTCTGTTGGCATAATAACTTTAAAGAATCAAGAGCATACTGTATGCTGCAATTAGGTTTTTAAAATAATATTCAATTTTGCAATTGTTTATTAAGTTCTTATCATATAAAATCAAAGTGTCAGGCAGTAATTGGTAAGAGCTGGACTAGAGTTTAGGAAAATCAGGATTCTAGTCTGATTTCCAACATACATTAACTGAATGCCCCTAAGTATCATTTAGCCTCTTGGTACCCCAGTAACTCCCTGATAGTATTCTTTATTGCTCTGAATTGGTGGAGGAGAGACTTTTTATGGAGGGAGTTTCCTGTAGAAATGCAATCCAAATCTGTCCCCCTCTTATGCATTTACCACCAAAATATTCAAGGCAGTGCACTCAATAACTATCAGTGGTGTTTAGTATATTAAGGATGATGTGTCTAAGTGCTAAGTTAATAGTAATACATATTTATATATCATTTTAAAGTTTGCAAAATTTTATATAGAGATACACATTTATCTCATACTCTATCCATATAAATTTCATCCTCCCAACAACTTTGGAAAGGAGGCATTATTATTACTCCCATTTTACTGATTGGAGAGAAGGCTTAACTTATTTTCAAGTTAACCATATTGGGATCTGAGGGATTTGGAGACTTGCTTTAGGAGTTCTAATACAATCATTTACCTCTCAGGCATCTAGTTCCATAACTCCAGGAAGTGGATGATAATTTTTTTATTATCATGCAAAACACATTTCCACCCCGGTAATTGTTGTAAGAGTACATTCATACAAAACCAAAATCTCCAAATAAAGCTGGAAATAAACTGATGTGAAAGATAATATGTTTTGATCTGCATCCATCTCCATAGTCTTTTCTTTGGAGGTTGATAGTATTCCTCATCATAAGTCTTTCAGGATTTTCCCAGGACATTGCATTGCTGAGAGTAGCCAAGTTTCCACAATCGATCATCATACAATATTTCTGTTATTGTGTATGATATTCTTTTGGTTTTGCTTATTTCATTCTGCATCGGTTCCTGTCGATCTTTCTAGCTTTTTCTGAAATCATCTTGTTTATCATTTCTTATAGCACAATAGATTTCCATTGTCAACATGTACCACAATTTGTTCAGTCATTTCCCAGTTGATGGGAATCCCCTCAATTTCCAATTCTTTGCCACCACAGAAAGAGCTGCTCTAAACATTTTTGGACAACTATGTCCTTTCCCCATTTTTATTATCTCTTTGAGATACAGATCCAACAGGGGTATTACAGGATCAAAGGATATGCACAGCTTTATAGCCTTTTGAGCATAGTTCCAAAATGCTCTCCAGAATAGTTCGATCAGTTTATAGCTTCACTAAAAATGATGCATCAGTGTCCCAGTTTTGCAACATCACCTCCCTTTTTATGGTTAGGTTTTTTTTTTTGCTTTGCTCATTTTCCCAGCCTTTTTCTTGACTTTTACTTTTATGTTAAAGGTGGGCTCTGTTCTCAAGGTAGAGATGGCATTCTTTTAAATGTCAGTTTTTCTTTGATGCTACCCTTAGCTCTATTTCTGCTTTGCTGCAAATTTCAGTTCTTCCAAGGTGGCATGATGGCCTTTGGGCTTGGCACTGCTGTCACCACCCTCTGAGACTGCTGATGGCTTTCAAAGCTTAGAACATTGCATGCTACCGTTTCTGGGGTTCAAAGTCTAACCTAAGGCTTGGGTGGTGGCTTTTGGCCTCACCAGGGCTTTATCTAGTCATCTATCTTGTGGACTACTTTTCCCTGGGTCTTCTAACTTCACCTTGAGCTTTCG
Source organism: Gracilinanus agilis (assembly GCF_016433145.1). Lineage (NCBI taxonomy): Eukaryota > Metazoa > Chordata > Mammalia > Didelphimorphia > Didelphidae > Gracilinanus > Gracilinanus agilis. The sequence goes on from NC_058132.1 coordinate 349,663,818, forward strand.
GGGCTAGCCCTGGGCCTCAGTCTGGGCTTACACAGGCCAGTGTTCTGTGTACTCTTTTGGGCTGGGGCTAGGGGTCTTGCCCTGGGCACTTGTAGTTGAGACTTGCTGTGCAGACTGACTCATCCTGGGGTTTTCAGCTAGAGCAGGGACTCCCCATCTTCCTCTTCACTTACTTAGATCAGATATGCGGCACAGAGTATCTTGAGCTGGGATTCTGGCTTGGGCTGAAGCTCAGAACTTTACAGGCTGTGTGTTCTGTTGTATTGTTGTTAGCTTTGGTAGGGGTTCAGAGTCTGGATGTTGGCTTGGACCTAGGTTCAGAACCTGGAACAGTAGGTGTGGAGTAAGGGGGGAGGGACTTGCTGTGTGCTGGTACTCCTTGGTGTTGCCTCCTGAAGATTTTGCTCCCCTTTCACCCTAGTGCCGCAGACCTTCTCTGCCTACCTTTCCAGTTGTTCTCTGTATGAAAGTTGCTTCATTCCTTTTCCTTATATGTTCTCTCACTACAGTATTTGTTTTGAGGCATTATTTTAAGGTTGGTTGGAAAAGATTCTCAGGTGATTCAAGCTATCCCAGCTTCTACTCTGCCATCTTGGCTCTGCTCTTGATCAGACACATTTATATGGGCAGGCCACAGTTTTTGAATGGGTAGTAGCAATATTATCCTGTCTTGACTTAAGGAGCCAGTCTGAAGCTAGACTACCTAGTGCCTATTGCCATGCTGAGTAGGTCTTCTGACCACACCAACTTGCCCCTTAATTATTTTTGTCCAAGATTTCTGTTTTACTCTTACTGGACAGTGTGATGAAAAAAAGTCAGTGAATCTGCAATCATTATGGTTTTTGTTAGAAGCTATGATTTACAAATAAAAAATAATGATGAAGATTGAAACTATTACCCTAAAATTGGATTTAAGTACTGAGAATTTATTTCCCAAGTTTTTGATATCTTCTTATCGTAAGAGATATAATCCATGTGTTAGCAATTATAGGAGGAAAAACAAAAGATCATGGAAACTTGAGAGATGGAACACGCTCTAGTGAAAGTTATAAGGAGATATTTTGGTTGGATACATCCTCATAAGAGACACAAAGTGATTTATAGGACAATGTCAAATGCTGATTTAGTTTTTTTTTATTTTTTATTTATTTATTTATTTTTTATTTTTTTTTTGCTGATTTAATTTTTTTTTTAAATTTTAAACCCTTAACTTCTGTGTATTGACTTATAGATGGAAGATTGGTAAGGGTAGGCAATGGGGGTCAAGTGACTTGCCCAGGGTCACACAGCTGGGAAGTGTCTGAGGCCGGATTTGAACCTAGGACCTCCTGTCTCTAGGCCTGGCTCTCAATCCACTGAGCTACCCAGCTGCCCCTGCTGATTTAGTTTTTACTTTTGTTCTAGGTAACCAAAAACAGTAGAGGAATAAGGACGTCTTCATCATACTTGTACTTTGTTTTTTTCCAGAAACGATTATAAAATTCACCACATCTTAATAACTTCATTTAATTTTTATTTTGTTTGTTTTGGAGGGAATTGCATCTAACTTGGTTCAGGGACACCTATGTTCAGAATCTAAGACTGTCAAATACTAGCTATATGACCCTCAATAATCAAGGATACATGCAAAGTGGATGGAATATAATCTTAATTATCTTCCCTCAGCCCCTTCCCTTACCTATAAAGGCAGGATAATAAGTCCTAATGTATAGGGTTACTTTTGAGGATCATTTGAGATGTATGTATAAAATGGTTGCAAATTTTAAAGCATTATGCAAACGTTAACTAATTTTTTCTTAAAATCTGGGTTATATTGAGCCATTTATAGAAATTAAGGTAATTAATAATTAAGAACATTATTAAGATAGTTAAGAACAAACTATTGGAAAAAATTAAATTTAAAAAGAAAAATCTATTATATTGAAGTTCACAACATAGTAGATTTCAAAATGTTAAAAAAATACAAAAATAAATACAGAAAATAAAATTGTTTTACTGAGTCACAGAGCTTCTTAACATCTGAACATATGATAATAAATAAGAGTAATAATGCTAGCTAGTATTTTTATAATGCTTTAATATATTGAAGACACTTTAAAAATATAATCTCATTTTATCCTCAAAATAACTCTGGGGGTTAGGTGCTATTATTATCCTCATTTTACCAATAAGGAAACTATGGGAAAGTAGTTAAGTGACTTGCCCAGGGTCACATAGTGGCTGAAATTGGATTTACCATCAATCAAGAGAGTCATAAGACCATTTGAAGGAATATTAGACTTAATCTAGTCCAAAGTCCTCATTTCACAGATGAGGAAACTAGTTGCAAAGAGGTTACTGACTTGCTCAAGGTTGCAGACGTATTAAATGGGGGAATTGGGATATGAACCAAGATTAACAGACTTCAAACCTAGGACTATAAAATCATCCTTAAATTGGAACCAGTTTGCAAATTAACTATCATAGACTGGGTCTCCAAAATACCAAATGATTCCTTTTAAGCAAATGAAGTAGCTACATATGATAATATTCAAGACAGATCTAGCCTTATTATTTTCAACAATTCATTTTGGGTAGCACTCTTCTGGTGCTGATCAACATGACAATGTCATGTTGGTCCATCTACATTTTGTACCATTAATAATAGTGGAGCAAAATTATATGATAGTAAAATACCTTGGTCCATCTCAAAAATTCCTAGTTGACTCACTGTTGTGGCAAAAAAATGAAGAGGTAAAGACAGAGCAATATGCACAATATTCAGAAAATACTTTTTCTTTTACAAAATATAGATGGACACAGATGAAACAAGTCTTAAAACTTTGTCCCAAAACTTATTCCTTAGAACCAACTCCAGCCAGAAAAGAATAAAACATCTTAAATCTCTTAATGACCAGTTTGCTCTAAGGATCTACCTGTTTAATACTTTGTAATATCCTCCCACTAGGGTCCTTTGTTAATAATTGATGACAACCTTTCCCTCTGAGGTTATCTTCCACTTTCTCTATATGCTTGTAACATTTTGTTTGCATGTTATCTCCCCCATTAGTATATAAAACTATTTAATGGCAGGGATTTTTTTTAGCTTCCTTTATATCCTTAACATTTAGCATAATGTATCCCTTATCAACAATGTTTAATAAATGCTTGTATACAAATGCAGGACAGTAATTCATTACTAGAGAAATAGCTTTGTAAAGTACTGTAGCATATAACTACAGGAATTCAAAAGGTAAAACATACCAAGGAACTCAAAAAGAAATACCTTGTCATAGTACAATTTTTTTAAAAAATAATTTTTTTTTATTTTAAACCCTTAACTTCTGTGTATTGACTTATAAGTGGAAGAGTGGTAAGGGTGGGCAATGGGGGTCAAGTGACTTGCCCAGGGTCACACAGCTGGGAAGTGTCTGAGGCCGGATTTGAACCTAGGACCTCCCGTCTCTAGGCCTGGCTCTCAATCCACTGAGCTACCCAGCTGCCCCCATAGTACAATTTTAATCAAAAATTAAAATTGAAATTCTGGTCCAATTGAGAAAGGGAGTTGAATACTACCTTTCTGCAAGCTACTAATATTATTTGCAAGCAAATGTAGCTCTTTTGTGACATTGTTAACCATGAATTGGGCTCCTAAAATCTTGAATAACTTACATTTGTAGAGATGGGTGCAAATACTTTTTTTTACATTTGTAGAGATGGGTGCAAATATTTTTTTTAACTGTCTGCAATGATATTTGCCAAATAAGTTTGATCTCCCTTCAAAAAAATAGGTCATTAAAGATGATTTTTGTCTCTTGTAATAATAGAGTTTTAATAAATGAATCAGTTACTGGGACATAGCCCAACAGCATTATCAGAGGAAAACTATAACAATGCCAATTTGAAAGACATGATGACTGTTTGGATGGCAGAGCTGAAAAAATCATTGAACATAGCATTTCCAGTAATTATTGATGTTTCAGTATCAAGGTGGAGGAACATATTGAGTGGGGTCCCATAGAAGTCTCCTCTAAACCCAATACTAATCAGTATTTTCATTAACAGCTCAGAGGTTGGATAGGAGAAAAATGCTAACAAATTCACAGATGGAACAAATTGGGGAGGGACTGCAATAGTACTGGATCAGCATATAGTATGATTTGAATAAATTGGAAAAATGGGTAAAAATCAATGAAATGAATTTCACCACGGGGAAGTGCAAAATGGCTATTGAAGGAAGGACTAATCAGATGCATTTATTTTGGATGGAAGATACTGAGAACATCTAGCAGAAAGACAGTCAGTCTGAGAGTGGGATGAATGAAACTGTTATCAAGATAACAATTGACCAAATATGTTAAGGAGATATTTACCTCTAATCTCCAGCAAGTGACATTTTAGAGATTTCAAATTAACATTTTTTCTTAGCTTTTAGGTTCTGGTTCAGTTAAACACAAATCTTGAAACCTACAACATAGACAAAAAAAATTTTTTTTAAATGATGGCTACTTATCAGTTCTTTTCCCTCTTTTGTCTCACTAGCAAATTCTCCAGAACTTTTGCTTTCTCTGTAATTTCACAATTTCTTGTCTTTTCTGGTAATGTGTCTTTGCCTTGTACATTATGGAGGAAACTGAGATCCTGTGACATGATCTTTTTTGCATATTCACTTGAATACATGTTGTCTTCTTACAGTTTTACTAATTTCCTTTTCCTTTAGTCTTAGAGGAAGGGACTTTAGTTTCTCTCATCTTAACCTCTGCATTTTTCCTTTCTTCTCTAACATTTAGCAGGCCCCATTAGCAATTTTCCCCTCAGATTATTCTCTCTCTTTTCTTCCACTCACCAACCTTATTCCCAATTCTTTCCCTTCCCATAACTTACTTTTGTTGTGGTTCTTACTAAACATATTCAGTTCTTTCTATAATATATAAAATTTATAAAAATGAAACCCCTAAAATTTTAAGTTGACCCCACTATCCCTTCTAGCTATCATCTTGTTTCTTGTTTTTAGCTGCCAAATTTCTCAATTATACACCCTTTGCCTCTACTCCAGTTTTCTATTTGATCTCTGGAAATCAACTATCTTCCCCCAACCCCCACTATTCAGAAATTAGTCTCTCCAAGGTTCACAGTAGCAATTCTTCTGAAAGTTCTTTCCTATCTGCTTCTTGTTTGCTGTTCAATTGCTACCATTGTCAGCTAAGCTTTTGCCAGCTCATACTCATGAATGAATTGGTAGCTTGCCATAATTCCTATCTGGCTCTTATCCTTGTCTCCACTATTTCTCAGTTCCAATATACTCTATACACTATCACCAATTAAATTTCTCTAAAAGGGCTCTCATCAAGTCACTTTCTTACTTGAGTCTTCAAAAGAGTCTTTTTTTAATTAATAGAATTTATCCACAAGTGTCCCTGCCCCTATGCCCCTCCCCACACCACAGAAGGCAGCATCCAGGAGACAGATATGTTAATACAAATTATGTCTTTCATGTTTCTACCTTTTTGTTCTCTCTTTGGTGGTAACATCCACAATTTATTCTTCAAGAATTAAATCTGTAGCTATGCATCATGTTCTCCTGGTTCTTTTCATTTCACTATTAATTATCCCATGTAGATCTTTCCAAGTTTTATTCAAATTAGCCTGCTCATAGTTTCTTCTGGTGCATTAGTGTTCCATCAAAATCATATACCACAATTGTTTACCCATTCTCTAATTGATGGGCATCCCCTCAATTTTTAATTCATTGCCACCACAGCACAGTCTTATAAATCTTTTGGAAGATAAAACTTTTTTACTTTTCCCCCTGACCTCTTTAGAAAACAGATCCAGCTGGGTCTAAGGGACTGCACAGTTTTGTAAGTCTCTGAGTATAATTCCAGATTGTTCTCTGAAATGATTGGATCAGCTTATAGTTCCACCATCAGTGTAAATCTTAAAATACTAATGAAATGAAGTAAAACTGTATACATATATACATGTTATGTATATACATACGTAACTTTTGCTCAAGAAATTTCAGGATATACAAACTCTTCTCTTTGGAACGTAAAGCCTTTCACAATCTGGGTATAGCTACCCTTTCCTTTTCAGGATATATGAATATAATGAAACATTACAACTATCCTTTTCTTACCCACTTACACACTATCCAGCAAAATTGGCCTAATTACTCTTTCTTATATATTACATTCTATCTCCTTATTCTGTGCCTTTTTACAAACCTAGAAGGGCTCACCGCCCTTCACTGCCATTACTAGTATACTTGTGCAAAAATTGTAATGGTGATAGGCAAAATGGAGTTGTTCAGTCATGTCTGACTCTTTGTGACACCATTTGGGGCTTTCTTGACAATGATACTGGAGTGTCCGGAGAATGGCTGAACAAGGTATGGTACATGCTTGTAATGGAATATTATTGTGCCATAAGAAATAACAAACAAAATGAGCACAAAAAAAACCTGGGAAGACTTATATGAAGTGATGCAAAATGAAATGACCAGAACCAGGAGAACAGAGTAACAACAATAAAGTATGATGATCAACTGTGAATGCCTTAACTAACAAGGCAAGACTCCAAGACAACTCCAAGGGACTCATGATGAAAAAGAATATCCACCATCACAAAAGGAGCAGGCAGAGTCCAAATGAAGGTTGAAATATACCATTCTTCCCTTTATTTCCTCCATGAATTTTTCCCTAGTGAAAGCAATATGTCTTATTTCACAACACGATGAACATAGAAATATGTATTATATGATAATATATGTATATTCTTTATACTATCACCTTCTGATGGGGAAGGGTTGGGAGACAAGGAGAGAATATGAATTGTGAAATGTCAGAAAAGAAATATAGAAAATTGTATTGACATGAAAAAAAAAAGACTCTCACCGCCTATTGACTCAAAATAACCCTGTAAATCAAAGATGCTGAAGTAGTTTGCCATTTATTTCTCTAGCTCATTTTACAAATGAGGAAACTGAAGCAAATATGGTTCAATGACTAGTCCAGGGTCACACAATTAATAAGATGAGTCTTCCCGACTTTATCCACTCCATATCCTAGCTTCCCTAGGTAAAATGGAACCACCTATATTAATCTCCATTTTGAGCACATTTTCAAAAAGCAAGAAAATTGAAGGTCATATGAAGAATGAAATAAGAATCTGTGTGGAGAGTAATAATTAAGAGAAATACTAGTGGGATATACTTTTCAATTTGACTAATGAGTGCTTCTATTGTCTCACTCAAATCAACACTATAATTTCTGGAAAAGTCATGGTAACTATTTGTCCTGTAGCACCAATTACCATTGCTTCTGGCTTTCCTGTCCAAAACACTATTCCCTGGTTAGTACTTCTTTATGTTTTTATTATTTTTTAATTATATTTATATTTTATTATTATCTACCTTATAATATATCTTTGAGGACAGGGACTATCCTAGTTTCTCAGATCTCCAGCACTTAGCAAAGCACTTAATATATCATAAGTGCTTAATAAATTCTTTTTAATTAGCGAATTTATATTGATTTTTGCCTAGTTTTTCCCCCCAATGATATGGCAGTTAGCACAGTACCTGGTAGATGGTTAAGTATGTAAGAAATATTTTAATCTGTTTACCCGTTCATTCATTTATTCATTTTTATTTATTCATTTGTTCTTATTTGTGATGTTTTTTTCAGTAACTTGGCATCTCTATTTGAAAGAAACTTAAAAAGATGAGAAGAAACATTTTTAAATGCCTCATTACTTAAAGGATGTCTCATTTCTTTATTGGGGGGGGGACTTCCTTTCTTCCTATAACTTAATGGAAGTTCTTCAAGAGAAGCATGACCAGAAAATTCATCCCTCTGGCCAGTCTGCTGATGAGCCCTTCCAAGTTTACTGAGTTTGACCTTTGTACAACAGTGAGAGAGCCCATCATGACTTTTGTCACACAAAGCCTTTCTATTCTGGCAGAATCTGTCAGAGCCTGCAATCTACTGGCATAGACTTTGAAAACCTAGGGCCATTCCCCTGACATAATGAGGCATCAAAGCTGGACTTTCAATGGTGTGTAACTGTGTGAAATTATAGCAGCAAAAATATAACCTGATTCAGAACCTTAAACTCTGAAAAATGGAAAAGAGACATGTAAAGGCATTGACTATCCCTCTCTTGATGCTGAATCTAATACTATTTTCCCAAGATATTTTACTGATGCAAAAAAAAAATTTCCAAAAAGGACCAAGAGAGATCCCTAAGACTGTATTACTCAGAAGACCCTTAATTTCCTTGACAAGAAACCAGAGGTTATAGCAATTTGACAAGGTCATTTAAGAAACATTACTAAGGAAAATGACAGAAAATGATAAAGGTTATCCTCTCACAAAACACTGAGAAAAGGTCAGGAGAAAATTATTCTTCAGAGAGCTTGGTTAAACCAGGTTAGTCCAGGAATATTTGTAGGTGAGACCAGGAGGATAACAGATAAATACAAATGGGGAGTTCATCTAGAGTTTGTAATAGTAACCCATTTCCATTTCCTAGAAGGCAGACCTACAATACTTGTACTGGACTTACTCAGAACTTATGAATTATGTTGAAGAAATGAAAACACATAAGTAGATAAAGTCATAAGGGATGACAGACCTAACCAAAGACTTAAAAATCAAATATATGCTATAAGCAACAAAATTCTAAAGGCAATTAAGTTTTGATTTTGAGATATCTTAAAGATACAAAGATAGAAGAAAGGAAAAACTCACGTATAGTATCTTTTCCAAAAAAAAAGAAAAAATGAATCTAATGATGTTCATTTTACAAAAAAATAGGTTGGCAGCTACTTATCCAAATGCTTTCTTTCTCATCTCATTGAAAGCTTCATGATGATGATACAGTATATAAATGAACTGAGGGAATATTTGATGTAATCATGGATTAGAAATCACACTGTAAGAGTAAGTATAGTGCTGTGGGGAAATGTTGGCATGAAAGCCAAAGTACCTGAAATAAAATCCCAGCTCTGCCAGTTGCTAACTGGGTAACCTTGTATAAGTTACAGCCTCTGTAGGCCTCAGTTTTCTTATCTATAAAATGAGGAAATTGAATTATATAAGTTTGGGGGTTTCTTGCAAGAATTAATCTATGGCCCTGTGAAGATATGTCAAGGAATTGGAAGAAAGAAATGCCCTCTATGAGCATAAGTCAATATAATCAGATAATAAAAAACTTTATAGTGTGGTAAAGAAAAGAATGGAAAACTGGAAAGGTACTGTAGAACTTGCAAGGATCATGATAAGGTGACAATTAGCCAGTGAGTTTCACATCAATTATGACCATAATTCTAGAATGTGTTGCTATATAGGAATTTTTTTAACACAAATAGGAAGCAATAATCATTAAGATCATGGGTTCAACAAGAAAAAATGCTTCCCATTTCCATTTTTGATAGTTATTGGTTTGGTAGGCAGTTCAAGGAAAAGCTTTATACATTAGTAATGAGAATTTCAGTGAATCATTTAACCATGCCTATCACAATTATGGAAAGCATAGTTAAAAATTCTCAAGAATATCCTTAATATGGCCATAAATTATTCTCATAAAATATTATGAGGCTATAAAGAGAAATATTTATCATTTAGTTTTGTTTTTTTAAACCCTTATTTTCTGTCTTAGAATCAATGTATTGGCTCCAAGGCAGAAAAATGGTATGGAATGGGTAATGGGAGTTAAATGACTTGTCTTAGGATCACACAGCTAGGAAGTACCTGATGCCAAATTTGAACCCAGGACTTCCCATCTCTAGGCCTGGCTCTCAATCCACTACACCTTTTAGCTTGCCCCCCCAACATTAGTTATTAACATTTTTTCAGCTTTTTGGGTAGTAATAGTACTTGTGACATGTTTTTCCAAAGTGTTTGGTATCCTTTCTTTTCAGGTTTTTTGACCATTAATTCCTCAAAGACCTCAGAGCTGTTAGGTTCAGCATTTGGTACTCTTTGGTACTTCATCCATTTTAATTATATATTTGTTTTGGTTTGGTTTCTAGTGCCATTTCTAATTTTTCATGCATAATTTTGGGGATTTTGAAGATAGAAGTTGAAGTTATCCAATATGAAACTGTGATTCAATTTGGAGATCCTTCTCAATGACTTCATCTGGTTTTAAAAAAATCTAGATCTCTTTGCTCTAGAACAGATTCTTATTTATAGACTTTAATTTAATTCTTGGTGATCTTAATGTAAATATTCATTGTGAGTATTTCAATAAGAAATGGCCAAATATACAATGAGAAAATCTTTCTTTCCATCCCCCAAATTAAACCAACACTTTTATTTGTCTCTACTGAGAAAACTTACTTCTTTGCTTCCATTTATCTATAACTTCTTATTCACTTCTGGTTTCATATAGGCTGAGAATGTCAATCTTTTAAAACCCTTCCCTTCTCTCGTATAATGAATACTTTGTATTGGTTCCAAGGCAGACAAGCAGTAAGGGTTAGACAACTGGAGTTAAGTGACTTGCCCAGGGTCATGCATCTAGGAAGTGTCTGAGGTCAAATTTGATTTCAGGATCTCGTCTGTAGACATGGCTTGCAATCCATTGAGCCATCTATCTGTCCCCAAGAATGTCAACAGTAATGGATCAGTTCTATTACTATGTTGATACAGGGGTGAAAAAGACAGTTATTTGGCAATGAAAATGTTTTATTGCAAATGGAAAATATCAATTCATAAAATGAATTATATGAATTTTAATAGTGATAAAAACAAACTCCCACTCTTGGTTTAAATAATCAAATACAAAAGTGCAGGATAAGGGAGTTGTAGCTAGAAAATCATTGAAATGAAAAATATTTGGTCTTCACTTTATTTCTATCATGAATTTTTTCTAGTGAAAGCAATATGTGTCATTTTACAACATGATGAACATGAAATATTTATTGTATGTTAATAAATGTATAACCTAAAAAAAGAAAACAACTTGATGATCTTAATTGACTGAAGTCTTAATTTTGGATCATCAGTGCGATGTGGAAGGTAAAAACAATCCAACCTAAAACCTAATGCCACCATAGGTTGCATTTAAAAAATATTCCCAGAATTAGGATACCACTAATATTCCCTCTCTATTGTGCCAAGACAAGACCACAACTCTGGTATGGTGATCACTTTTGTATGGTTCCAATATTTTTAGAGAGACACTGATACTGTGAAGCAAATCTATTAGAAGATGGCCATGATGGTGAGGAGATAATGCTGGATGATCATATGAAGTAATGAAAAAAGCTTCATCTGAAAAACGGATCAGAATCATAGGTTGTCAGAGCTGTAAGAGTCCTCTGAGGGAATTCAAGTAACGTATTCATTTTCACAGATGATCTAAGATTCAAGGCATTTACCCAACATCATAAAGCCAGTCAGTGGCAAAGCCTGGCCCAGAATTGGAGCATTTTGTGTTATGACTCAGTAATCATATTTATCCACCCAGAGAAACACAATTACTATCAAGTTGCTTAAAGGATGTTCTCAAGAATGACATCTTTTTCCTTTGGGGACCCAAAGGCAAGACTGGAGAGAGTTTGCAGAAGTTGTCAAGGAGCATGTTGGGCTTGGTATAAGGAAGAATTTTCTAACATTTAGAGCTGTCCAAATGTGGACTGCGCTGCCTTGAACAGCAGTAATTTTGCCATTAATGAGGGTTGCTAGGAGGAGACTGGATAATTATTACTCAGAGACATTGTAGAATGCATTCATGTTTAATGCACTAGATTAGGGCTCCATAACCTGGTTTCCATGAAATTTTTTAAGTACTTGATTATTGTTTTTCAATATATTTGGTTTCCTTTGTCTTCCTATACATTTCATTACATGCATTTAAAAAACATTAGTCTAAGAAAGAATTCATGGACTTCATTAGTCAAAGGAATCTGTGACATGCAAAAAGAATTAAGAAACCCTGATAATAATCTTTTCTGTCCCTTCCATGTTTGATATAGTATGATTCTTTGATACAAAATTATTTATTAAGAAATACCTTATAGCAAAAACAATATTTTTATGTGTTTTATAGACAATACTATCACTATGGTATAAATGAAGTTGTATGGTGGAGACTAAAGAAAGCCATGAGAGTTGCATGTTCAATGTTGATCAGTTAGTTAATACAGTGTAGAACTTGTGAATCAAGAAAGGAAAAAAAAACACAGTATACAAGGAGTGAAAAGATCTTCTAGACTGAAAAGGTTAAACAGAAAAAAGGGGAGAGAGAAAGAGCTAAACACATTTTCCTGGAAAGAATGAACTTATTGGCCTAGAAATAAGTGATAGAGGAAGCCAGAGATTCTGTGGAATCCTAAATCATTTAAGTCTTAAGTACAGTATATTGATGAGAAGGCAGAAGAGAGCTCTAACTTGTTGAGATAAATCAATAAACTAAGTGAAACAATTGTAGAGGATCAACTGGAAGGATGTGACTCTAGTATGATAGATAAGAGGAAAAATCTACTGAGAAGAAATATACTAAGTAGTAACTTATTAAAATTTAAGAAGAGGGTGGTAATTATGCATTTCTTGGGTCTCTGGCAATTTGGATGAAGAAAAGCTACATTTAGTGGAGGTAGAGCAGGAGAAATATCGACAGGACCAAATACATCATCTAATCAATAACGTTCATTTTTGCAGATGAAGAAACTGAGGCCCAAAGAACATAAATGATTTGCCAATCATAAGACAGTCAATAAATACTAATTAAGAACCTTTTAGGTGCCAAGCACAGAGCTAATCACTGGGGATACAAATATGAAAAAAAAATAACACACATGTCACATCCCTGTTTCAAATGTGGCTCCTCTGAGCACAGATGTAGAGCTTTTTTTCCATTTTACCATGTTATCTGTTTGAAAGACTTAATCTAGAATCAAGTTTGCTATTCTAAAACTCTTGCTGTTTCTGATTTCCAACCTATTTCTCCTTCCAATAGAAAGTTGTAACATAAAAATTCTTAAAAAACATACTCAATGGGAAAAGTGCTATGATGGAGGAGTGGGAAAGTAATTGAGAATATTTTGTGTGTCCTTCAAGTGGTATGGATTTGCCTTTTTTCCTATAACAAGGCCAAAAGAATGGCATAACTTTAAAAATTCAAGTAACTGGAATAAATTGTAGTTAAATGTTGACATCCTGAGTCTTTAATTAATACAACTTTCAGTTATCTGGGAAGGCACTTAAAACTAGATTTTTTTGGAGGGACAATGATATGGTAATGATGCTTTTGGTATTGTATGATTAGCTCTTGCCATATCTTCTCTATCTTTCCACCCCCTCTCATCATCTCACATACAACAAGCAATGATCTGTCAAGCAGAGAACATTTCTTTATTTAAACAATTTTCCAGGTTTAAGTTTGGGGTTTGGGGTGCTTTTGTCATAGTGTGAAATCTGTACATAATGATGTGAGTGATTTCCACTCATCACAAGCTATTCCCACACATTGGAAAAGTATGATGACTTTTAGATTATTCTAAATCAATTATTTTTTTCTTTGCCCCTTGAAATATATCTCTCCCTCTTTCCCTAGAGATTAATGGGGTTAGATCAGCAAACACAGATGATTCTGCAGCAGGGAAGCCAGATTCATTGTAAGGCACAGTAAGCTTTAGCCTAGCATATTGGTTCTCCCTGCTGTTTGGTTCTATAGTAAGTGTTGAACTGAGAGAGAATTGAGCAGATGGAGGGGGGTAGTTAGAAACTCAGGATCACAGATGGGAGAGCAGACTTCAGAATGGGGGTACTTCCAGAGAGTCACAGTCATAGAATGAACAATGGAAAAAGTCACTTTTTATTTAGTTTGAGGGAAGACATTCAAAAAATTGTAGACCCTCCAGTTTCAGAGTCTATAAAGGAAACATAAAATTCCATCTCAAATTCCCCAAACAACTTAATCCCATTTCCCCAGGTTCCTCTCCCATCAAATAATTTCCCATAGGTGTGAATCTATAGCAAATTCAATCTTTGTGCTTTATCTTAAAACAAAGAACTTTTTGCTTTATCTTCCTACAACTGTGCTATTAAAGTTCAACTAGGCCACAAAATGGTCCTAGAAGGAAAGCAGGAGAGAAGTAATGGAAAAAAGATATATAAAAATTAGTATCTTGGCTTTATGAAGTAATGGTAGTTAATAGAATACAGACATAAACATAAAAAACACATAGACATACAGAGAAATATTTTCATGTATTAACATTGTCTTTTTTGTCATCTTTTAGGATATTATATTCAAACAATTTTCAGTATGAATTGCCTTTTCACAATTATGGGTAGGGTTGAGAAAAAAACAGCTCTTGGTATTTTATTTGAATTTATTGGAAGCAGTCTGCTCTTGAAGTGTCAACTAATTTATTAGATATATATTTTTATCCTTTCTGTCTCAGAAAGATCTAAAGGAGATAACCTGTTCCCCCCTCCCCTTTTTTTCTAGGCCATCTATTCATATATCCTATTATATCAGAGATTACCTATTTACTGTCTTTTCCAAGAGGAAGACTGAGCTATAGATGATCTTCATCCTTACCTTCTTTTTCTCATTTTCCTAACCAGATGGGGAGGGACAAATGCTTTTAGCAGAATCCTTGTTATTACAAGTTCCAATCTACCTCCAAAAAAGCCACATAAGTACACAAATTTCCCCAAAGTTACTTTCTCTCTCCTCTCTTCTCCTCTCCTCTCCTCTCCCTCTCTTTCCAGAAAGCATAATCCTTAAATGTCAAGGTCAAGAAGTTATCTCCTCTTGGCTTGTTTAGATAGTTCTCTGAAAAAATCAACATTAGCTACAAAGCTAATAGGATAATAGAATAGGAAGTAATAGTCCTAGAAGAAGTCCAAGAGGTAGTATATATTAGATGATTGATAGTTGTATAGATAAAGAGATATGTAGACAAGTAGACAGGTAGACTGAGAAATAGTCATGGAATAGTGTAGTTGACAGAAATTTTTCCTTGGAGCCAAGAAGACCTGAGTTTATGATTCATCTCCGACCCATCCTGTGTTGTATGACCTGGGCAAGCCAAATTTTCAGTGTTCTAAAGTAATTCTGTAAGATAATAAAATGCATAAAAGGTGCTGGTGTTGACCTCCATTGATAGATAGAATTTCCTTATCCAGGAATCACCTATACCACTAATGGGCAAACTACGACCCCGGGCAGATGTGGCCCCTGAAATGTTCTATCAGCTGCATGACATTATTCCTAAATCTGATGAATACAATGAGTAGGATACAATACAATGAAACTTCAAAAGAGTTGCCTTAGAAACAGACTGATAGACGAGCATTTCCTTTCCTTTGGCCCCCTCTTTAAAAAGTTTGCCCATTACTAACATATACTAATAAGATCCCAGGTTTTCTTATTCTTCCATGCTATTAAGTAAAAGATCTATTCCTTAAGTCAGGAGAACACATATGTATTAGGGAAAGGAAGGGTTTAGCCTTACAATTAGGGGAGGCCAATGTAAATTATTATTAAATTAAGAAAATATTTTGAGTGGAGTCTAGAGAAATTATTGAATTATTTGAGAAATCATCTTAACCAACATCTTACACAACTGAATTGTATTAATATATTTGTATGTGCTTCCTTTTCTAGTATAGTGTCATGGAGAAATTGGATGCTCAAAAATTAGTTATTAAAGTTCACTCCTCCCACCCTCATACAATTCACAAAATAATTATATACTCATATATTTATATATACATATGAATTTATATATACCCATTTGCAATCCTGAGATTCTATAATCATGAATTTATTCTGTATGAGAATCATACCTTTGTGCTGATATTGTGAAGATGAGAAAAGACTAAGTCCAGAGCAAAATTATTATATCACAAGCCAATCTAATCTTCACTATCATCAATTCATGAAACATTTAAAAGTAGTACAATATGTCTAAATGTCCTAAAATAAACATAATATGACCCCTAACATCAAAGTGGTTGTATTTAATGTGTATGGAAGAAGACTTTGTTAATGCAAAGCAACAGAATTCATTTGTCTTGGGCATAATATGTGTGGAGGATATTTTTGGGGAAAGGGCTAAACAAAGTGTATTTTACCCTATGGTTGAGCCTGGGACAGCTCTTCTCTTAGAAAGTCTATCTCATGCTCTCAAGCATGACTGAAACATTAACTCCCTTACTCTATTGGGAAAGAAGTAAGATGTAGCAATGGAAGATGATGGACTCAGAATACTAATGGAGGTAACTTGGAACTGTATGAAAGAGTGGAGATACATCTTACCACATGGTAAGGGAAGTCAGATTGGAGAACTTTGACAAGGAGGAAATATTTATCCTCACATTAATGACTGCTGCCTAGGAAGAAGCCCCAGGTATCCTACCCAATGATAACTGTTCAGGGTATGATATAAAGTGGATCAGGTAAAGATTAATGTTGGAAGAGAAGAAACCAAAAAGTTATAAAATGCTCCACTTTGAACTGAATGACTGTACTACTACCACTACCACTACTATCACCACCACCACCACTATTACTGCTATTCCTACTATTACTGCTATTTTTATTATTCCTACTATTTCTGCTACTACTACTACTACTACTACTACTACTACTACTACTACTACTACTACTACTACTACTACTACTACTACTACTACTATTACTACTACTTCTACTACTACTACTACTACTGTAAAGATTAATGCTACCCCTACTACTACTACCAACATTTATATGGCACTTCAAGGTTTGCAAAGCACTTTATAAATACCATCTCATTTTATCTGTGCAAAAACCCCTTGGGAGATAGTTGTTATAATTATCCCTACTTTACAGATAAAGAAACTGAGGCACAGTATACAGAATTTACTGTATATTCCATATACGATGTGGAAATGGCTTCTGCACTCATTCCTTTTCTTACAGTTCAGTGGACCAACTTTTTAATATTCTCAACAAAATATATAGTTTTCCACAAATATACTACAATGTCTATCCCTCATTTTTGTCCACTAATCTATCTGGGGTACTCTTTGATCTGGGTATAAATAAAAAAAACTCTGCTTCTCCATCATTATTAGATATTCACCTGTTGCGGAACCATGCTGGATGCAACACCAGTTAAAAAGGAATAGCTCTTCTTTTTCAGGGATATGATGGCCTCCCTGATATTCTGATCTGCCCTTCCTCCACCCTTTCTGTTGGAGAGGTGCATCAGTGACTATGTGCCTATCACATTCCACCCTAATCACATTGCATCCCTGATCAATTGTGTAGGGCCAGATGCAAGAATGGTTTTTGTTCCTCCTTGCATTAAAACAGGGTTTGGGAAATTGCTAGCAGCTGCTGCAGTCAGATATAATACAGTACTTATCCCTATTCAGTTCTAAAACTCTACTCAACCATCACAGCATTTAGAGAAGATGGGCAGAGGCAAAGGGAGACTTGACAGAAACTAAATCGAAGAGGCAAAAAGGCCTGAATCCCAGGGTTGCTGCTATCAGTAGGATAACCAAATGCAGAGATTTCTTATTAAAACCAGGAAATAGACTAATGGGGTAGATTGAAGAATAGTCCACATGTGGATAAGAATTGAGATGACTCATACAAGCACATTCTGTTCATGGTGCAGCCTTATTGTTTCTAAAATGGGCCTCCCTATCAGGACTTGGGGCCAACAGAGGCCATACATAGATCTCAGGAGGGGTCAGTATAATGAACCTACATGTGAGCAGCAAGGATCAACCCATTTGAATTCCAAGCCGGTGTTTAAGGAGCCTGTGCTTTAGAGAGAGGAAGGTGGGAGGAGAGCTGGAAGTCAAAGTAGGGTTGTAGTTGGCAGGCATGAGTTTCCCTACAGCCTGTGCTCAATTCTTCTAATCATAGTTATTATGAATGTTTCTCTCCAATTTATTCCTTTTGTCACTTTGTGTATTCATGTTCTCACCACCATCTGCTTTTAGAGGGTAGAAGGGTTGGTTTTTGATCCTAAAAATAATAAGAGGGAAGGGTGACTGCTTTCATCATTTATCCAAGCTTCATCCCAAGAAGGGGCTCTATGCAATTCAGAAAAATCAATTTAAGTTAAAACAGTTTTAACTGAATAAGTAGCTTGTACCTGTGATATTTTCTCCAGTAAATAAAACAATCCATTGCATCTGATCTGTGGATTTAGTCATGGACATTACCAGATGTCTTCTCTTTTTAGACCAATGTTTGAAATGGGACTGAGGGAAAGAAAGACCCAAAGGGTCTGCTCTATGTCTTCTGAGTGAATGCAGACTAGTCTGTGTATCTTTTCTTCCTTTGCCTTCCCTCTCTCTTAGATTCTTCTCTTTCCTTGCAGAGGCTAAAATTTCAATGAGACTGCCAGTGGAGGGGAGGGGGGCAGTCAAGGTTGTTATGATTCCCTAATTCAAGCCCAGATTTACATGAATTTCTTCTGAAGTCCTAGACATCTTTAAAGCTTGAAATAAGGTGTTAGAGTGCTGAGAATATTATCCCTGGTATCTTGGCCCAAATCCAAATGAGTAATTCTATTCTTTGCTGCTAAATCCTTCCTGTAGATTTAATTGGAGATGACATTCATTATTTCTGTACCTCAGCTGGGATCTATTGTTGCTGGGCATCTGGATAAAGTTTTCTGCATTTCACTCCAGTAGAGAATTCTTTTTGGGGTTATTCTGGTACTGGTTAGGCCATTTAAGATAAGCCTTGCTGGATGCAACATAACTTTAAATGAAACCTGTTTAAAATGGGCTGCTTTGCATTTGGTGAGAGAGTAGAAGAAAATATATGTGCATGAGTTCATATATGTGGATATAAAATTAAGTAAGACAAGGGGAAGAATTTATCCTGGTAAATCAGACCATTTTGGAATTACCATACAGTGATTTGGAATCCCTATTTCATATAAATATAATTCCCTTTTCACACATTCTCTTTTCCAGTCCAAATAGCCTGATAGTTATTCTTAGTAGACAACATTCCACTTCCAAGAGTCATACTCTTACATAGGTCCAGAAGATCCTCCTTCTTACTTCCATTTCTAAGAGTTCCTAGCTTCCTTAAAAGTATAGCTCACATTGCAAACTTAAGTATAATTTTTTCACTATCTTTTTTTCCCTTTTTTGCAACATGGCTAATATGGAAATATATTTTGCATGATTTCACATGTTTGTATGATATATTGCTTGTCTTCTCGTTGAATGGAGAGGGAGATCATTTGAAACTCAAAATTTTAAAAAGAAATTAATGCTAAAAATAAATACAAATAAAGTGCAGCGCAAATGCCACATTTATGGAAGATTTTTCCTAATTTCCCCAGTTATTTATTGATGTTTTCTGTTCTTGGAATTAAACTGAGTCGCATGACTGCTTCTAAGAGTGAAGTCGGTGTACTGGCTGGCTTGGGAACTTTCCTCACAGTGAGGAAAACCTAGGTTTAAAGCCTTTTTGGTCCATACTGTCTGATCCAAAATTTGTCCTTTATTCTATCAGTGCAACTAGGTTGCTTTCTAAGCCCAGAAGTGGTAGAACATTTGCTCATTTGCACTGTTAGAAGGATTTTTTTCTCACTGAGAACTCCTTTACTAATGAAATTACAGGTTTAAAAAACTAGCAAAAAACTCTATATATACTTGTATTTATTTCTTTACAGTTTAAATGTATTTATTTGCTATATTAAATTTCCCATGTATCTCCCTCCTTCCCCTCCCTACACTAGAGAAGGCATAAAAATATAATCCATAAATATAAATGTTTGTACTTATTTATTTATGTAAAGTATGTAAGTTTCTGATGCATAGGAACTATTCCTTCCCCCAACACCCACTTTATTCGTATTTTTAGCCTGAGCACCTAACAATACTTTGCCCAAGTTTTTGTTGTTGTTCAATCATTTTAGTTGCATCCTTTATGACCCTATTTGGGACATTCTTGGCAGAGATACCAGCGTGGGTTTCCATTTCCTTCTCCAGTTCATTTTACAGATGGGGAAACTGAGGCAAAGAGGGTTGAGTGACTTGCCCAGGGTCAGATATGTAGGAAGTAGCTGAGGCCAGATTTGCACCTAGGTCTTCCTGACTGTAGACCTATCCACTGAGCCACCTATCCAATTGTATCACCTAGGTGCCCACTTTGCACATAGTAGGGATGCAATAACATTCATTAAATTGAATTGTTGAATTGATTTCTTCTAGGTAGGTCATGCTATTTAGGCATATGTTATCAGTATCATGAAAAAGCTCTGCTTTTTGGTAAGCCAGTTACTAATCACACAATTATTTTATTTGACACTAGTAAAAAATTAATGTGGTACTTTATTTTTTTTAGCAAATTCAAGTTTTAGGTAAATAATTATTGGAGACAAATGATTAATTGTATTGAGTTGTCTTTACAAGATGCAATTTAGAGTAAGTCATTTTTACTGAAACAACATGATAAAGTAATTTATTGTTAGCAATATATTTGTCAGCCTGTAAGTAATTTTATATGGAGCACACTAAAAATGCTTGATTTCCCCTACAGCCCCAACCTTTTAAAGAACACTACTGTATCTGTACTCCTTTTCAAAGATGTAAGAAAATTTATAGCCTGTGATTCTGAAACCTGTGAAATTTATCAAAGCAACAAAATTTGATTTTCTGAGGATCTTATAATTTTAGGTATTTTAGGTACAAAAGTTAAATAAATTGGATCAGATTACTATTCTGTTTTGTCAACTATGTGACTAGAGTAAGAATAATGGCATGAATCATCCTGGTCTGATGATCAAACCCTTTAACAACAGCAATATAGCACAGGAAGTTCAAAAACACTGAATTTGTATTGGGGAAATCTTTGGTTCAAATCCTGGCTCTGCTATTTACTGGGATTTTGATATTCAAAAAGTCACTTAAACTCTCTGAGCTTTAATTACCTTGCCTATAAAATGGCATAAAACAGACAAAAAACTTCACTATCTACTTTTAGAATTGCTGTGAGCCTAGTACCTATCAAACATATATTTCAATGTGTTACATAAAAAAGTTATTATGACTATTCCATATTAACAATCTCATTTTGTCTTTATAACCTTCATTATGAAAGTCTTGTCAATGAGAATATTCACTTACAAGAATTTCAACATGGTTGATAGAAAAAGAAACCTGACCAATGACTTTTAATTTTTTTTCCTTTTAATTCCATGTTAACCAATTATAGACCTTTGGTTAATAAGTAATATGAAAAAAATACTTCCTTTCTCTTTTTGGTAGTAGAGGTCTCTTGTATCACCAAAAATGAGTAAACTAGCAGTGAAAATGGGTCCCATCTGTTTATTAAACATTCCCTCTCAAAACATGCTAATTCCACATGATAAAACAGGTATAAGATGAGTTCAGGTGGTAGCCCTGGAACATTTTTTTTAAACCCTTAACTTCTGTGTATTGGCTCCTTGGTGGAAGAGTGATAAGGGTGGGCAATGGGGGTCAAGTGACTTGCCCAGGGTCACACAGCTGGAAAATGTCTGAAGCCAGCTTTGAACCTAGGACCTCCTGTCTCTAGGCCTGGCTCTCAATCCACTGAGTTACCCAGCTGCCACCCTGGGACTTTTGAGAATCAGAACCTGGGCTCATCTCTTGACCTTGACATTTGAGATAACTGTGTGTAACTCTAGTCAAGTTGCTTACAAAGTTAATCCCTTTTTTTATTTATCAATAGTGTTTTCACTGCTTACCTCATAAAATTGTTGTGATAAAAGTAAACCTTAATTATTAAAATTATACATAATTGTAATAATTATGAATATCTTAATACTAATGATGAGAAAGCTAGACTTAGACCTAGATGGGTGATTCCCAAAGTGTGCGCCACCGCCCCCTGGTGGGTGCTGCAGTGATCCAGGGAGGGTGGTGATGGCCACAGGTGGATTTATCTTTCCTATTAATTGCTATTAAAATTTTTAAAAATTAATTTCCAGGGGGTCAAGTAATATTTTTTCTGGAAAGGGGGTGGCAGTCCAAAATAGTTTGGGAACCAATGACCTAGATGATCTGTATTTTCAGCTTTTCTCTGCCATTAGCTAACTGAATGATTTCAAGAAAACACTTAAACTCAGTTTCCTTATCTGTGTAATGAAAATATTGGATTAAATGATGACTAGGGGGAAAGTTTGCTCAAAATTCTGTTTCTGGCATTTGTGACTGTCGTAAAATGGTGTATATTATTCCCATCAAAGAAATCACCATCTTTGAAACCTGTAGCTAGGCTAACAAAGAATGGTACTATAATGACAGAATGAGATTACTATTGTCAATGGTTTGAGAGGAGGATGGAGGGAGAAGGGACCACGACTGACTCATTCATTTGTGTCATTTAAGAACTTGATAGATTTTGCTCTTGTAGTGTTAGTTCGTATTAATATAGTATTCAATAGTTCATAAAGCATTTTCCTTACAATAATACTATATAGTAGATACCATAATACACTCAATTTATAGATGAGGAAATTGAGACTTAGAGAGAAACTTACCAAGGAATTCTAAACATAGCAAGTGCTTGAGCTGGGACTCCAGGCAGCTTCCAGTGTCCTTTCTTTGTTCGTGTCCAACTCTCCATGACCCCATTTGGAATTTTCTTGTAAAGATACTGAAGTGGTTTGCTATTTCCATTTCCAGCTCATTTATAAGATGAGGAACTGAGGAAAGTAGTTAAATAATTTGCCCATGGTCACCCAACTAAGTGTCTCAGGCCAAATTTGAACTCGTGAAGATGAGTCTTTCTGATTCCAAGCCCCAGGCTCTATACACTCTGCCACCTAGCTGCCTTTCTATTATACCAAGCTAAATCTTGTGCTATTACAGGCTAAATCAACTGTACAAACTGGGGAAATGGATGGATTGGCATTATCTCTGTCTTATGTGTATATTGGGTAGAGATGGTGAATGGAGGAAATATCAGAAAGTGGCTGGAAAAAAAGGGGAAAATCCTATAAAAGTGACATCATGACCCAAAGGGAACATCTGCATGATTATCATGGAAGGGTAGAAGGAAGGTAGATGCCTACCTGGGATCTGTTTTTTCATCAAGTGCAAATAAGCCTCATTCATCATCTTTTGCTTTGACTCTCTTCAGGTTTTCAAGGTGTTTAAAGCCCCAGCTAAGTGGCATGCCCCACTGAAAGTACTTTTATATTTGCATAATATTTTCAAAGACATTCAACTTATCCTGAGCCTGGAGGGATACAGAGATGTTCCCTGCATATTTTATGTTGTCTTCTTCAGTTTCTACTATAGAACACTCTAAATTGCAAAAATAAATATATTAAAATATAATATAGAGATATAAAGTTGTATAAAATAGGCAAAATTTTAATAAATAAATATATTTAATAAATATAAATTATAACACATACATATGTATATTTAAAAAGAAGCATACATCACAATACATATACCATTTTCTAGATCGCTGGCTCAAAGGAATTAAAACTATGTCTGGTTTTTTTTCTACATTAAGATGCTGGTTAGTTCTTTCTCATTCTCTTAATTATTTTTTTTACCTAGATATCTGATTTATCATTATGTGTACTACTACCATGGTAAGCCTATCACATCTGAGTGCTTCCTCTGATACTGAGAAGTCTTTCTCTTGGTCACATAACTAATTTGTATCATTAGATACTTGAATTCTGCTCCTATCAGTTCCAAGGTTGGTCATCTCTCTATGCACTATACAATATTGCTCTAAGGTTATGGAGTACAAAGCTGAAAGATAGAATTTTTTCTTTTCTTTCTTGTGTTTCTAGTATACTCTTTGAAATCCTATGTATTATTAGAGATAGTTGCCTGGAAAGAGAATTTCAATTTCTCAGGAACAGGTTTGTTCCAGCAGTTTTTATACTTCAGATAATGATTCATCAGTCAGTCAGCCAAAAAAACAACATTTTCAAGTCCATCTTGGCTCTGGCCTTAAGCTGGTGATGAGCATGTTCAATTTCATAGGCAGATACTTGCCAAAGAACCATTTGTTTACCTGAGATGTTTTACTTATTGATAAACAAGGATTTAGAACTTAAATTCTAATCTAATACTTTGATAATTTGCTAGCTAGATATTCTTGTATTTGAATCTAATTCTCTGATGCCTTTCCCCTGATGGTACTTTCTTTCAAATGAAATATAAAAATCAAGGCAACCACTTGTGGCCATTTGAGATCCTATTACCTGTGTCATTGAAATTTGAGTCTCATTTAGATTCCACCCAGGAAATTGTTTTTCACCTTCCCTTTTTCCTCTGTAGTTTAGTTTATTATGACAGTTTTCCCTTTCTGCCCACATCTGTGGCCTGGCACTGCTGGGTATGATTCTCCATCATAACCAGCCTTAAGGTTTCTAGATTTTACTGTTTCTTGAATTCAGAATTGGAAAAATGCTTTCTGCGTATATCAATGACAATGAGTAAATGGAAAACATGAGTGTCATCACTTCCAATGTAGCCAAAGCCACTCTAGTGTCCCAAATGAAATGTGATTAGAGAATTTCTCTAACATGTAATAATAGTGGCAACATGACAAGGTGAATTGAGTACTGGATTTGTGGTTCAAAAGAACATGATCCAAATGCTGCTTATAACAATTAATGGCTATCTTTTGTTGGATGAAGTCCCTTAACCTCTCCGAGACTCAGACAAAACAAAAAGTTGAAGACAGTCTCACTGGAAAGAATGTCCTCATTAAGGTAATATTAGATAATAGTATCAAAGATTTAAAGCTAAAAGGGATATGAGGACATTCAGGCTTACCCCTTTATTTTATAAATGAGAAAACTGAGGCACAAAGAAATAAGTGACTTACTTAGGTTTATAGCTTAGTTCCTGAGACAGAATTTGAACTCAGATCTTCCTGACACCAAGTCCAGTGCCCTATTCACTCCAATGTGTTGCCTATCAAAAAGGCAAATATATGGATTTCATACTATTAGAAATGGAAAGGACTTTAAAGGTTATCCAGTGTAGCCTCCATATTTTAAGGATGACACAACTGTGGTAGAGCAGTAAAGTCATTGCTTAAGGTTATATTGGTAGTGACAAAGATGGGAAGAAATTATATCAATGACAAATCCTTAATTTATTGACGCATCCTAAAAAAGCTTTTGTCCTATTCTTCATTGCTCAAGCATCCTTTCTGGTCTAGTGCAAATTTCCCATCCTGGAATTTAAGGTCTTCTTACACAGTCCAATTTCCATCCTAATTTTACTCCTGAACACAAGTCCTGTGGTACTGATTACATTGTTCTCTCTTTCCTGTTCCAGACATCACACCTTATTCCTTTCCCTGTACCTGAGGGGCTTTGTTCAGGGGTTATTCTCCACCTAGAGGTTCTTCTCTGCTCCTCTCAGGTCATCTATCCATTTAATACATTTCCTTCCAGGTATAACCCAAGGCTCTCCCCATCTCATCCTTTCCTCATCTCATGCTCCAGTGACCTTTTTCTAAACAGTTCCTTCAGTTTTTTACCTTGGTTCACAACACTATGACTGGCTTAACATTTGTTCATAAATTGTCTTGGGCTCCCTTTCATATATCTTTCCCTCCCAGGTTAGATTTTTGAGATTGTTGAGATCAGGTTCCATGATTTTATATTTCTTCTAAAATAAACTCTATCCTATGAAACCTCACTTTTGTCCAAGCCCCTCTCTCTCTCTCTCTCTCTCTCTCTCTCTCTCTCTCTCTCTCTCTCTCTCTCTCTCTCTCTCTCTCT
>NC_058132.1:349689778-349701793 GCF_016433145.1 Gracilinanus agilis
CTCTCTCTCTCTCTCTCTCTCTCTCTCTCTCTCTCTCTCTCTTCTCTCTCTCTCTCTCTCTCTCTCTCTCTCTCTCCATATATATATATATATGTATATATGCTTGCTAATAAGTTCCTACATGGTCTTGCAGAGTCTATGATTTCTAGGACTAAGGAAACCTTAATGACTTCATTTTATATACAAAGGAAACTGAGGCTCAAAGAGATAAAATAAATTGCAGGACACCATAGAGACATTTAGTAAGGTAGCTGGGACTAAATTGCATTGTGCTGAGGAAGGGCAATGAAGTCTAGGAAATAGTTAAGAGGGTCACATGAGCATTTGCATTAAATATGCATTACATTTACATAGCATTTCAGTAAATCTGCCAAAAAGCCCTTCCATTTTTCATGTGCATTTTAAAAATTAAAATTCTATTATTGATAGCTTTTAAAGAGCCAGATACCCATGGGGTGGGGAGCCTATATAGGAGTGTGCACACAATTAGTGTCTAGGTCCAGACTCTAGTTCACCCCCCACCCCCACCCCACTACTCATGCTTCTTTCTAGAGCTACATATACATAGTGTTCTTACTATTCCTCAGTCAATTCACTAATTAGGCATCAAGTCCCAATGTATTCCCTCCCTACCTGAGGGGCTTCATTCAGGTTTTTCTATCACTATTATTGGTAGGCATTATGCTAGGCTTGAAGAATATAAACCTGCCCAGTGACTCAGTTCATATCATGGCAAATAATAATAATTTCCATGCTTTCTAGATGTTTAAAACTTACAAAGTGCTTTATATCCATTATATTATTCAACCTCTGCAGTAATATATTATTGCATATAAAAATAATAAAAAATTAATTAATTTATATCATTTTAAATTAATTAACTAATTTTATATTTAATTTAATTTTTTTCCAGATGAGGAAATTGTGGCCATTTACTCAGGCTATAATGTTCTTGAGGGGAGATTTAAACATAGATCATAGAATTAAAGATTTAGAATTAAGAAAGGCCACAGAAATCTTTTTGATTCCAAGCTCAGTCCTCCAAACAGAGCTACCTAGCTTATTCATTCTATCTGCCTTCTTGGGATCGCTTGCAAGGTACTGGGTTAGACACTTGGAAGAATGTCAAGAATAAGGCACATCCTTCACACCCCTCCATTACTCCCAGAGAGCTTTGGGGGGAAGTGCTTGCTTTGGGCGCCTGGACAGAGGGGCAGGACGTGCAAAAAATGTTCTTGGGTGCTGGGAAGAGGGGGAACAGAGCAGCTCCCCAAGTGCCAACTCTGCACTCGTGCCACATCTTTGCCAATGCTGGTATAGGCCTTAGGTGAGTAGGATTTATGCAATGAACACCGTCATATTAAACTCTCCTTGGACCTGGTCTTGAACTTCAAAGCCACTTTTTCATCTTGGGGTTTTAGGGAACTGAAATGTCATTTTAAGGAGGCCTTTGGTCTTCTTTCCTACTAAATTGATGATTAGCATAACTTTCCATGCATAGAAATACACAAGGGGCTGAAGAAACACAAGGCCAGCCAGGGTCTCTTACTAGTCTGCAACACCCTTTCCAACTGTCTATCAAAGCTTGGAAAAAAGGGAATGGAGAAATTCAAATTGTTAAAGTTAATTGCAGGATTAAATTGCTATTTGTCAATAGCAATGCAATTTGTGTTATAAATTACAGCAGTGTAGCTCTTGGGCATATTTTATCAATATGTTTCCAATGATTTAATAACAATATTTTTCAAAAGTAAGCCAAGCTGCTCCCCCACTCCTTTTTTAAATGAACATGTTCAGAGGGTTTTCATCAGTGTGCTAGCCAGCTCTGCAAAATTCCTAGTAAATAAATTATCACCAGGAGGCTCAAAATCCATTACCATAAAAAAAGCCATTTTTCCCTCCCTAATCGATTGCCCACTGTGCGGTTGCTAATGGGACTGTACACACATGGCGTGTGAAGCGAACTCGTTTTCAAGTTCTTTCTATTTTTTTTAAATTTATTTTATAAAGAATTTCTCACTAAACTCATAAATTAGTCACTGCATAAAATGAGCACTTGAGCTTGCAGCAGGAGACATGTTAAGATGGCACACCTAGAAGAGAATTTTCCATGCTGGGTTCCAGAAAAATGGAGAAAGCATCAAGCTGAAATGAGTTCTGGCAGGGGCCCAGTTAACTCTGCTTCCTCCATACTACCCTTAACCTCTAGCCTAGTCCCATAGCTTAGTCTGCAAGTGCATTGGCTCTCCTCCCTGATGTTTCATCGGGGTATCTGTTCTCTCACATTTAAATTAAATAGCTGTGATGGACACTCAGGAGCTCTTTATTTCTTTTTGCCAAATCCTGCAATGTTGATTGTAGCAATAACAGTAATGATAGTAGAATGTAAACTACCTGAGAGTAGGTACTGTTTTCACTTTTGGTTTTTATATTTCTTGAACCTAGCATATATTAATTAATAAAGAATATACACATAAATAAAAGTATATATAAAATAATAATACTTTAATACTTATTTAGATTATAATAGTAATAGCTGAAATTAGACAGCAATTTTGGGTGGCATAGCACATTACGCATATGAACTCATTTAATTTTCATGACACTATGAGGTAGGTACTAATAGTATTACCTTTTTTTTTTTTAAACCCTTACCTTCCATCTTAGAATCAGTACTGTGTATTGGTTCCAAGGAAAAAGAGTGGTAAGGGCTAAGCAATGGGGGTTAAATGACTTGTACAGCTAGGAAATATCTGAGCCCAGATTTGAACCTAGGACCTCCCGTCTCTAGGTCTGGCTCTCAATCCACTGAGACACCCAGCTGCCCCCTATTATTCCCATTTTTGAGATGAGGAAATGGAGGCCAAGTGATTTATCCAGGCTTACGTGTCTAGTAAGAGTCCAAGACAGAATTCAAGTTCAGATATTCTTGACTTCAAGTTGACTATTCAAACTAGTTTCTGCCACCTAACTGACTTAGAAAATGAAAGAGTCAGACTGGGATAGTGTTTGGAAGGCTAGCTTTGGAATAAGGAAGTCTTGACTTTTAGTCCTTGACTTTGATAAAATGCCAGCTGTTTGACAATGGACAATTACCTCTACTAGTATACAGGTGGACTGAAACCTGCACTAAATTTTAACAGGAACGTTTACACCTTAGAAATCAACAATGCTACGATCAAGACTTGGTTGACTTTTTTGTCGATTTTGAGAATGAAGAAAACATTAAATAGAATAAATTGATGCCTGTATGTGAACATTTTTTCTCCCAGAAAACTCAATTAAATATTTACCAACAGAATCTCATTGTTTTTTAGTCATTTTCAGTAATGTCCACTTCTTCATGAGCCCATTTAGGATTTTCTTGGCAAAATTATTGGAGTGGTTGCCATTCCCTTTTTCAGCTCATTTTACAGATGAGGAATCTGAGGCAAACATAGTTAAACGACTTGCCCAGAGTCACACAGCTAGTAAGTGTTTGAGGACAGATCCCATCTCAGCAAGATGAGTCTTCCTGACTCTGGGCTCAGCAGTCTATCTATTGGGCCGCCTAGTGGCCCACATACTCTGATACTGCTCCATAAACATTGCTTGAGCTCAGCAGGAATATAACAGAAAGTTATAAGAATAAAGTCAACACCATACTGGAGGCCTGGTGACCATGTACTAAATAATACAACCATCACCACCACCACCACCATTTCATTACATAATGCTTTGAGATTTGCAAAGTGCTTTATATCCATTTTCTCATTTGAACTTCATAATATCCCTGTTCTAATCCAAGACTTCAGTGCCAGGAATTCCACATTAGGAAAAACACTTCCTTGAATTAAAATGACACCCTCCAATCATTATCTTCCTCCCTTCCTTCTTTCCTTTTTCTTTAACCCTTTCCTTCTGTCTTAGTATCAATTCTAAGATAGAATTAATGGCAAGGGCTAATTAATTGGGCTTAAATGACTTGCTGGGGGTTACATAGCTAGGAAGTTTCTGAGGCCAAATTTGAACCCAAATCCCACTGATTCCAGAACTGACACTCTAGCCATTGCGCTACTTAGCTGCCCCACAATCTTTATCTTCAAAACACACAAACTTCCAAAAAGTGATTATATGTGAAACCAAAAATGATAGTCAGTACCTTAGATTGCCAATCGTTTTCCTGAAGGGTAAGGTTAGGCAGCTGAGATCATTGGGCCTGGAGTGGAAAGGATGCCTGAGAGGTGAAAATGACCAAGAAAAAGGAGATGGTGAATTTTCCATTGACTCAATATCTAGTCTATCAATGCCAGTAATGATTATATTAATGAGAATGTTTGGAGGGTTCTTTTTTGACATGTTTCTTTCTTTTTTTCATAGGTAAGTTGCTGTTCCTGCCTTTTCTAGAGCTGTTTGCACTGGGAGAAAAGTCAGAGTCCTTAAAGGGAATAAGGTACCTTCTCAGCTGTCTGTCTATTCCTGGTCTTCAATCAATGGGTTATGGGTCATGTTTACCTATTATATCTCAACAAAAAGCTTGAGTGGGGTGAATTTAGGAATTCTTTCTACCCGTATTAACTTAGATTCTATGGGCCCTCGGCCTGAAATCCTAATAGGAACTGAAAGACTATTTACTAAGAGTTCTAAAATGACTGGAAAATTTGCTTATATACCTGTATTTGTTATCTACTTCTTACTGTTTCACAGAAAACCATTATCTATCACAGTGTGATGATTGACAGGACTTATAATGTGTGTATCCAAAGCCAAATGATTTCTAAAATAGCTATTCTTGGAGAAAAAATAGTTACATCCAGATTTTATGGTGGGAAAAGATGGTTCATTTATCTATATAGGAGTTTCATGACTTTGTTACCCTAATTTTAAACTTATCCTTCATGATCATAGTATATGCTATTGAAATGGACTTGCATTTGCATTCTTTTGAGGAAAGAAGAGGACGAAATAGAAGTTGGCTTTGTGCAGAGATTCCTTTGACTCCAGTTTATCTCTCTCACCTGGTTGACTGCTTCTTCATGTTTGCTTTTTATCTGTAATCACTTGGTTCTCATTTTCAACTCTCTAAACAGGATATGTAGTAGAATGGACAAATATTCTGTTTCCCTGTATAATAGTTATTATGGTTACACTTCTGAAAAATAGGAAAAAAAAGTACATAAGAACTTTGGCTGGTACATGCTTATTTACTAAGTCTAGAATTATATAATATTATCTTAAGAACCAAACTTGAAAAAACTTGCATTATATAAGGCTTTGAGTGTTATACAGTGCTTTCCTAATATGACATAGTTTGACCTAGAATCCCAGTTCTGGGTTTACAAGGATAAGTTTGAATTTGAGGAGTTTCTCAAAATAGTACTTCTTTGGCTTATTTTTTCCCAAAACAGTTTCTTCTTGGAACCTCAAAATATAGTTTATGTTAGGGTGTCCATATATGTTTGTAAAAGGGATTCTTTGTGAAGAATCAGAGTAATAATGTATAGGAGAGAGAGCAATCTATCATTCATTCCTGTGAGAAAGAATGCAACGAAATAACAATCAACATAGTCTCCTCTCTTCAGTTGAATCCTTCTTTCCATTTCTGGGGACTATTATAGGATCTGAGGTTTGTAAAATTACCCTGAGGACTCCCTTTAGAGACTAAATGAATTTGGGATTGTTTGATGGCCAATTTTTTCTTATTCCAGTGTACTTTAATTGACCCCACTGCCCCATTCCAGAAGCATTATGGGCCTCCATCTTTGTGCCTCTCAAAGATTTGAAATTCTCTTTTTGACTAAAACAGAGTTCATTCAAAGGCAACCCCTGAGCCATTGGACCTTTCACCATCTAAAGAACTCAGAGTAATAGCAAAGTTCATAACCTAGGCTTTTTTCTTTCCCATCATGGTTTAATCCCTTCCTTCTTGCATTAGCTCTAGGGCTATATACTTGATCTTTAAGGTACATAGTGTTGAGAACTTTTGTACACATTTAACAGACAAAGAATATGAGTCACATTGAGGCGAAGGTATGTGTTTACAGTCACACAGACAGAAAGCATCAGAACCAGTATTTGAATCTGTCTCGTGTCTACAAGATTATCATTCTTTATATTAAATTGTATTATCTTTTATAGAAAAAAGACTCCTGAGAACTTTGTATGGTTTGGGAGAAATAGTTTTAAAACTAACCAAATTGCTTTGGTGTGACACCATAATTATTTCCCAGAAAACTGTTCAGAACTTGTAGATTTCAGCCTTTCCTTCAAATTCATTTAGAATTTGGTTTGTGCTGCTTCTGAAGAGCCTTGGCTCAAAGGAATTATGACTTTGCTGAACTGGAGTGAACTGGACAGCTTCCAATATTGCCCAGAAATGTGGGCCTGGAGCATAGAAAATATCAATATAAATCATTGACTCCTGAAAATAGCTTCAGACCCTTAACAGTTTGAAAATAAATAGCTTCCATGGGATTTATGGCATTAAAGGTTTGGTCTAATTACAAGCATTAATTTCCTTTATTAGCAATGCCATGGCAACTCTATAGCCAAGGGGACACTGGCAAGACCAAAAATTATACATTTTAGAAAAATCTTTCGTGGGTTATTAACACCTTGCATTATTGAAATTTAAAGATATTTTGCATTCAAATGGGCTTTCCATCATTTCACAGTATGCCGACCTTGTTCACATGAGCCACCAAAGACAGTGAAAGTTTTGGCAGTTTTTCTATTCCATTTCATTTCCTGATCCTCAGGCACAGGTTTAAGGCTTTGTGCTTAGATTTCCAGGACCACAGGAGAACAAATTAAAAAATATATATTTTCATTGATATTTTCAAAAAAGAATTATAGTTGCTTTGGGAACCTCAACTATACGTTTCCTGACTTCTGTGCAATTATAATCTCAGTCTTAATGATACATTAGCATATTTTTGCATATAATTACATAAATAAATGCAGTCTTAGATGACAAATCTAAAACCCAGGAGGTCAGGGTATACACAAAGATAAGAGAACTTGGCTTGGGATTAGTGTACGTACATGTGATACAGATGCATAAGATGTGTATTTACAAATATATATGAGCAGTAGGGTATTATGGATGTGAAACTGGCCTCAGAACTAGGAAGATCTTGATTTATATCTTGCCCCTGACACATATTGGCTGTCAAGTCACTTATCCTCTCCATTTTTTGGCAACTTTTTAAGGACTCTGAATTGCAGAGAAGGCACTTACCTGTAGGGGTAATGGGTGTTTGCTCATCCTGGAGTCCCCTATACCAATGAAATAACAGGTCCAGGCTCAGTTGCTCTTTATGTTTCTATATAATCTCTAATGTACTATATGTTACCTGTGTGTTTGTGGACATATCCATATGTGTGCATACACTTGTTTGTCAGAAAGATCAGCTATTGTTCAGTTGGATTTCAAGCTTTATTGAAGAGAATGAGGTAGAAAATCTCTTCCATTTTCGGTGGTACTGGTGAGGTTACATTTTTTTTAACATTAAAATTGAGTTCATCTCTGCTTCATAAAGAATAGACAGATTGCTATGAATCTAAAAAACAGGTCAAATGATCATTGAGATTGATTGATGAAGAACTGAGGTAATGTCAAATGACTACAGGTGGGTAAAAGTCACTTCATGTAGCATATCAAATGGAGAGGTGGTGATTCTGCCTGAGCAGCTAAATTGGGCAAGTTGAGAAGAAGTAAAGGATTGTTTGGAAGCTTCTAGTTCTATCAAGATGGAATCCATTGAACAAAGTTCTTGAACGACAACACATACAAAGTTTTAAGTGCTAAATAAGTCCTAATTTGCTTCTTCAGTTGTGCTGTCATTTAGGACATATAATTAGAAGGATAGATATTCAGCAGTCTAGTTGTTTATGGAATCTGTGATATGATATAATTCATTCTAATTAATCAAACATTAAGTTTACATATAACCAAGGAAGACCTGAATTCAAATCCAGTCTCACATGTTGTAGCTGTGTGACCCTGTGCAGGTCGCTTAACCTCATTTGACCATTTGACCAAGTTTTCTCATCTGTAAAGTGAGCCAGAGAAGGAAATGGCAATCCACTCCAGTATCTTTGCCAAGGAAACCCCAAATAAGGTTACAAAGAGTCAGATATGACTGAAACAACACCAACAACACCATTTACCACCACCACCACTGACAACAACCTGTGCAAGAAATGATACTAGGAGACAGTGAACAAATGGGCAAACAGTTTGTACTCTTGAAAATCTTATGTTCTCTTATATAAAATGAATAAAGTAGAGTAGTAGTTTAGGTCCCAGAAGTTTAAAATTCTGATATTTCAGCAACAGAGAGAGATCTTTCGCTAAGTTAGGGAAAAACCCTCAGGTTATTTCCATCTATAAGGAGAAGGATCTGTGAACTTCCAGAGCCTTAAATGCCTATGCTCTTTCTAGAAAGAGAATTTTAGTCTTCCATAGTCAGGTTCTTTTGGGATACGGAACAGCTAGTTAAAGTTTTAAGTAGAGAT
This sequence comes from Gracilinanus agilis, assembly GCF_016433145.1. Lineage (NCBI taxonomy): Eukaryota > Metazoa > Chordata > Mammalia > Didelphimorphia > Didelphidae > Gracilinanus > Gracilinanus agilis. The sequence goes on from NC_058132.1 coordinate 349,698,278, forward strand.
TATAGATAGTTAGCATGTCTTTCAAATTTGATTTCCTCAACATGAACAATATCTCCATTCCAACCTTCTTTTTGATTTATAGTTAGAAAATCTCTTTTAATTTTCATCAATCATTGCTTACACACAGTAAGAACTAAAAAAATGAAATAATCAATGATGAATGAGTGAATTGCCAACCTGTAACCCTTCAAAATAATATATACATATGTGTGTATATTTCTATTGGGTTAACTCACTTTATTATTCCTAAGTTCATCCAAGTCTTCCCAGGTTTCTCTCAAATTATCCATTTCACTGCTTCTTTCTGTACAATAATATTATTTTATATTCATATACTATAACTTGTAGCCCTTTTCCCATAGATGAGCATCCCATTAATTTTCAGATCTTTTTCACCACAAAAGAGCTATCAGTATTTTTTTTTTTTTACAGATGGATCGCTACCTTCATTCTTTTTTTTTTTTTTAAACCCTTAACCTAGGTGGAAGAGTGCTAAGGGTGGGCAATGGGGGTCAAGTGACTTGCCCAGGGTCACACAGATGGGAAGTGTCTGAGGCCGGATTTGAACCTAGGACCTCCCGTCTCTAGGCCTGACTAGCTTCATTCTTTTAAAAAAAAATCCCTTATCTGTTTTCTTAAAAATCAATACTAAGCATTATATGATGGTAGAAGTATATTAAGGCAGAAAAGGAGTAAGAGCTAGGCAATTGGGTTTACATGACTTGCCCAGGGTCACACAGATAGGAAGTATCTGAGGTCACATTTGATCCCAGATCCTCCTGATTCCAGGCCTGACATTCTATCTACTATACTACCTAGTTGCCTCTCCAGTTTCATTCTTTCTATCTTTTCCATTAGCATAGATTTCAGTTTTTTACTTTCCCTCTCCGATCTTTCTTCCCCTGAATGAAGATTACTTATTTATTTAAATACGCACATACACAGAAATGCCATAAAAACTATATAATTCCAACTAGTTTATTTCTGTCATTAGATATATTTTATCTGCCCCAACTAGTGAGATCCTCCTCCCCCCCTTTCTAAGGTACTGTTCCCCAACCTATCTAAACCCTACTCACACTTTTTCATGGCATCCATCACCCTAGCCTCAGTTCATTGTCAGTTCAAATGATCTTGACATTTTGTGCAGCATGCCATTTATTTGTATTTATTTCCAAATACCTCCCCTGACTTTGGTTTTCATCTGTACCTATCTTATTTAAATCTAAGTTGGTCGATAAGTTCCCTATGAACTTGTATGTATCTCTGGACAGAAGCTCAATTCATTCTTTTGAGAAATTGTCACTGAAATTTTACTGCTGAGAACATGCCATTCTTTTTGAACCCTCTTAAGCTGACTATATTTTTCCAGTTTTAGGGTGTAGAATCCTACTCAGCCTTTCTCTAAACTCCGAAATTAGTTTACGTTATATAGAGGACATTAAAGTCTGTGACTGCCACTCTCTTTCTTACCTATTAGGAACTTAGAAATTCTGTTTATTCCCTCACTGATGTGCCATCATGAGAATATTGGTTGCCTTAGTAGACAGAGGAAGTGAAGAGAAAGGTTTTTTGGTATGGGAAAAAGGGAAAAAGAAAGGAAGATTGGGGTCAGAGTTGATATACTTATCTACTCAGTCATTTTGATTTTGTCGCTATATTGTTCTTTTCTTGATATATTTTGTTTTCACTTTATGGCTATATGGTTCAGTAGGTAAAAAAATAAAAACAATAAAATGATGATAATGATAGCTAGCATTTGTATAGTGCTTGCAAGATTTTGCAAAGTACTTTATAGGTGAAAGATAGGGACGGAATCCATATTTATTAAGCACCTACTTTGTGGAGGAATTATGCTAAGTGCTTTACAAATATTATCTTAATTGATTCTCATAACAACCATGGGAAGTAGGTGTTATCACACTTTTTTTTAATAAATGAGGAAACAGACACAAATAGAGGTTAAGAGACTTGCCCAGTGTTTCATTCCTAATAAATGTCTGAGGCCAGATTTGAAGGTTAATTTGGATACTGTGTTAGACTTAGGGTCAAGGTTAGCAGAAAGAGTTCTCAATTTGGATTCAGAGAACCCGAGTTCAAATCCTTACTCTGATCCCTAATATTTGTGTGACTTTGAAAAGAAATTTTTCTTTGCTGGTCTTGATTTCTTGATGTATTGGAATTAAGAAATTGAAGAGAGGAATCTTACAGATCCCTTCATGCTCTAAATCTTATAATCTTAAGCCTCACTTCTTTCTGAACTCATTCTTCTGCCATATAAATTCCAAATACTTTTGCTTTCCTCTACAACCTTTATATCCTTCATCTGGCAATTTTCTCTACATGACATATTTACATAATCATATATTTTGAGAGGAAGGGATCATAGAATCCTTTAAGTCCAATTCTATTATTATAGGATATGTATATATGATATCATATTATGATATACAATGGAATATATTTATATTCTATTACAATAATATGTATTATTAATAAAATGCTCCTATTTTGCAGATGAAGAAATGGAAAGACAAGAAAGTTGAATTATTTTTATCCAGAGTGACACAATTACTGATTGAAGTAGGATTTGATCCCAGGTCTTCGTGATTTCATGTAATATGCCCTATACATTATGCCTTGGCTTACTTATCTAGAAGTCATTTGTTCAAGAGTCTTATTTGGACATAATCTGAGATTGAAGAGACAAGTAAAAGAAGTCAAGAGCATCCCCAGAACATGTTATGAAATATTTGAACTAAAATTCATGCAATCCTTATCAAAGAATTATTTGTCTTCATGTAAAGACTTATTATTTTGAAATTGTTCAAATAATCCCATTTTTTTCTGTTTTGTTTTTCTTGGTCCCAGCAGAAATAGTAAGTTAAAAATGGGGTACACATACACTTTGCATCACATGATAGCCACCCGATCGACCAAAAATTTAAGTGCCTACAACGTCCCAGTTATTGTGTCAGATCCAAAGACAAGAAAAGAACATGGCATATAACAGGAGAGTGAGGGAGGAGACAGAAATACAAAGTAACACCAACATCAAATAGAGTCAAGATGAAAGACTTAACAGAGTTCTGCAATCTGAGCCCACTAGTCCTATATACTTCAATTATCCTTGAGGATGTCACTGTATCATGAATGCAGCATATAATCAGGATGACACCAGATCATCAGGAATAGATTAAATTACATTTATTTTTAGGATACTATGTCCAAAAAGGCAGTAATATTTTGGTAAATAGTTAAAATAATATTTTTTCTTATTTGTTTAAAGCGGTATGTTTCAGTTACTGACAGCATTCCTTTAAGTAGAAAGTTAGATTCTTTAATCCTCTTAGACTATCTTTATTTATTTATTTATTTGTTCGTTTGCTGGTTTATTTATTCATTCATTCATTCGTTTATTTATTTATTTATTTATCTATTTATTTATTTATTTATTTGTTTGTTTGTTTATTTATTTATTTATTTATTTATTTATTTATTTATTTATTTATTTAT
>NC_058132.1:349701851-349713678 GCF_016433145.1 Gracilinanus agilis
TTTGTTTATTTATTTATTTATTTATTTGTTCATTCATTCATTCATTCATTTATTTATTTTGTTTTTTATTTATCTGTCCCCCTATTCCTGATTAAGCTGGGTGGCTCAGTGGGTAGAGTGCTAGGCTAAATGTCTGGAATACCTACCTAGGGGTCCAAATCTGAACTCACACACTAACTAGGTGTGTGACTCTGGGCAAGTCACTTAAGCTTTGTTTTTTTAATCCACTGGATTACGATATTCCAGTATCTTTGCCAAGGAAACTCCATGGACAGTATAGACATGCTATGGTCCATGGAGTCACTAAGAGTTGGATACAACTGAAAACTCTACAACAACAACAAATATATATATATATATATATGTATATATATGCAAGCACACATATAATACATAAATATGCATATATGTGTGCACATATATGTAATTATGTAAGTATATGATTAAACATACATACACATATTTTAATAGTGTAGAGTTTTACAAAGAAATGTACTACTGTATGCATATGAATAAGATGTGTGTGTGTGTGTGTGTGTGTGTGTGTGCGCTTGTGCCTGTGTATCTATCTATATCAGCTAGATAGTACAGTGGATAGAGTCCAGGATTTGTAGTCAGTAAGACTCATCTCCTCGAGTTCAAATTTGACCTCAGATACTTTCCAAATGTATGACCCTGGGTAAGTCACTTAACCTTGTCTTCCTTAGTTTTCTCAACTGTAAAATGAGCTGGAGAATGAAATGTCAAATCTCTTCAGTATCTTTGCCAAGAAAACTCCAAATGGAGTCATGGAGAACTGGACATGGCTGAGCAACCACACACACACACACACACACACACACACACACACACACACACAAATACTACTTTCTAAACTTTGGTTTCCATGGTATTTAGAAAGCAACATTCACCTTATTGTATTCACATTTTTAAAAACAGTATATGTAATTAAATATCTGTTGAAAAAGTTCACTAAAGCCAGCTAGTAAATGGAAATTGAGAAAAACAATGTGATATAGTGGAAAGCATAATGGATTTAGAGTGGGAGGATCTGCAGTTGTAGCCTGTCTCTGGTGAAGTTAACTGTGAATTTCAATTTTCTTATCTATGAGATGAGGAAGTTTGATTATACAGTAATAATAGATGATATGCACTTTGTTCTTTAAATAAAGCACTTCACATACACCACTTCACTTAATTCTTAAATAACTTAACCCCACCAGGCCAGTACAGAGGATCAAAAAAGTTAAGTGACTTAACCAAGGTCACATAATTTATAAATACCTGAGGCAGTATTCAAACCTATGTTCTCAGTTTAGTACTTAATCTACTCTACTGCTGAAGTCTTTTCTAGTTATAATTCCTAAAATCCTATTCCATTTCAAGGGAGATTAGTCTTAGAACACACAACACACACACACACACACACTTGCACACACAGAAGTGTATACATACACACATACACGTGTATTATGTAGCTGTATATATATATATATATATACATATGTTCTTGTCCACATATGCATGCATATGTGAATGTGCAAAGAATAGAAAGAAGGGTAGTATGGATATTATAGAGATTATATTACATCATATAATGTTATGTTATATTATGTTATATCATATTATACTTATACCATGCCATACCATGCCATATTGTGTATTATATTATGTTATATTGTATTATATAATTATATTATAGATTGTAGAGAGTCTAGAGGGCTATAAAGTGTAAGAAAACTAGGTAAGTGATAGATGAATGATTAAATGGCCAATTAGTATGGAGGGTGGGTTGTAGGAAAAGTAAGAATTTAAACTTCAATCTCCTGATCATGATGCTACTCACTGAATATTTATTTATACAAGTATATATGTAAATGTGCGAATGAATATAAAAATGTACACATATATAGTTATACCTATACTTTAGTTTCACTTTCACATTTAATATTTATTTTGTAATTCAAAAAATGGATGCCCCAAATCTTAGAAGTTTTTGATTATTGTACCCTGTAAAATATATAGTACTGATGAAATTCTCACATCCTGGAATTTTTCTCCTGGCTACGACCTCACATATGTGCCTCCATGACCAGAAATTTTACCACAGGGATGAGCTTTAGTTTCCTTAGTTCTTTGTTGTTGTCTTTGATCTGCATTACCTGCTGGTGCCCGGACTCTGTCAACTGGCCCCGTGTCACTCAACGTCTCAGAGCGTTTCATTCAGCAGCAACAAAAGCTGAGGAGTATATTTGGTAATAACAGGTATTGCTGTTTTCATTTGTCTCAAGTGCTGTTTTTATTGTCATCTATTGCTGTTTAATGACCCAGACCTTGACAGCACTATTTGATGAGCTGAGATGGTAGGCATCACTTGAATGAAAAGGCACAGCTGATCAACAGGCACTAACGTACACAGGGCACAGAAAGGTGCCAGTTATACCTTGAGAACAAGTTTCTCTGGAAAAAGCAGCGACATTAATAAGGGGAGATTTTCAATACCGCCCCTCTCCCATCTAGGTACACATACTTTGTTTGAGTGCATAATAGCCATAAAACATAGAATAATACAGGTCAGTAAAGGTTCATATATTTAATGTGCTATTTTATCAGAAGTACTAAGTTAGTTTTATAAATATCATTATTATTAGTCTTTGGAGTGTGCCGGGGAGTTGGGTAAATGTCACAGATAACATAGCTTAGGCTACTTACAATCTAAGGCACAAATCAAGAGGAGGTAGGTGACTAAAGTTCCAGTTTAGGATTAGAATGCTTCCATTCCCTCTGAAGGAATGAAGGAATATAAAGACAATTATTAAGCACTTACTGTTTTCCAAATACCTTACTAAGTTCAGGAGATAAAAAGAGAGAAAAGAAGAAGATCTCTGCTTTCAAAAAGCTTGTATTCTAATGAGAGAGACCCTGGCTTATGAATGTAAGTCAGAGAGAAAGATCTTATGGTCTTTAGTGTGATTCCTTAAAGTGGATAATAATGTATCAACATTTAGACTATAAACTTCTCAAGAGCAGCTAATATAATCTTACAGCTCAAACATTTTTCAATTGTATTAGATTCTTTGTGACCTCATTTGGGGTTTTCTTGGCAAAGACACTGGTGTGGTTTGCCATTTCTTTCTCTAGCTCATTTAGAGATGAGGAAATTGAGGCAAACAGGATTAAGTGACTTGCCCAGGGTCAAGGAGTAAGGGAATGAGGCAGGATTTGAACTTAGGAAGATAGATTTTCCTGGTAGTAGGGGAATGAGGCAGGATTTGAACTTAGGAAGAAAGGTTTTCCTGACTCTATACCTGCTGTTTTATCTACTGAACCCCTAGCTGCCTGCATATCAGATCACACATAGTATAAATAGATGATTTCTAGTTAGAACTTACAGAGATTTAGAGGTTTGTATAATATAGGGGTACTAAACTAAAATGAGTTGGATCTATCAGTCTCTGTCACCTGCTGTCTGTAACAAGTAATTTCATTAGCCTCCTTGGACTTCAGTGTCCTTTTCTACAAAATGAGAAGGTTGAACTCACTGACTTCTTCTGCCTTCTTGACCTCTAACTCTATGGTCCCATCATGGGGGAGGGACACACATCCAGTAGACAGTTCAAGATCATAGGAAAATGGACTTAGAGTTGGGACTGATCTAGGCCAACTCTCTATTCTTTATAATTTTGGAATTGAAACCCATGGAGCCCAAGCCACTTGTCTAAGGTCACAGAAGGAGCAAACAGCAAAGCTCAGAGTTGGTTGCAAATTTTATGACTCCAGCCCCATTCTTTTTTCTGCTGCAGCATAGATGAGGGTAGTGAGTTTAGGAAAATGAACAGGGCTACCTTATAGTAGCGATAGCTGTAGCTTAATGGTTAAGAGCACTGGTCCTGGAGTCAAGAAGACATGTGTTCAAATCCAGCCTCAGACATTTCCTAGCCTGCGATCTTGGGCAAGTCATTTAGTTAGCTTAGGAAGGAGCTAACTGGATCAGTGGAATAGAATAGATTCCAGCTGGTCTTAGAATCAGGATGATCTAGTTCAAATCCAGTCTCAGACTCTGTCTAACTGTGTGATCTTGGACAAGTCATTTAATTTTTGATTGTATGGCAAAAGGATCCACTGGAAAAGAAAATGACAAAATACTCCTGTATTCTTACCAAGAAAATCCCTTGGGTAGCTATAGTCCTTGGCATCACAAATAGTTGGATATGGCTGAACAATAACAACAGTCTTATAGGTATGTATAGTGTTAGATAAAGCCATGAGAAGGAATAATTATAGGGGATCAATGAAAGAAATATTTAAAATGTGTATTCCGTTGTTCATCTCTTTTAGAACCTGGTGAAGGCTGCAGCTAGGAGCAGTAAGTAGTACCTCAACTGGACATAAAACTGCAGATTCTAGAGTCTCTTGTAGCTTCTGCCTAAGTCATCAGCAGCTTTTGTGGCCTTTGAACTCTATAAGTGTAATGAGGTGAGCTGAAAAATGCTTTTAAAATCTCTGGGAAACTGGGGCAGCAAGGGCGGATATGAGCACCTTGTCTGTTCTGTTCATGGAAAGGTCAGGGAATGCCTGGGTTTACATATGCTCCATTAACAGTTCCCAAATCAGTGTACGACTTGAGGTATCTGAAAAGCTGTCTGAGATTTAGGAACATACAGAGTACATGCGAAACACAATGAATCCTAGCATTGTGGCATTTCTTCTTTCCCAAGGTGTGTGTTCACTAATTGTCTTCATGTCATTCCTGGCCAATACTCTGTTCTTCACTAATTTAATGCAATGTTATTATTAAAAAGGAAATCTAAAGGCCTATTGTCTTGTCACTATTGAGCTACCTGCTCTCCGACAAAAGGAATATAATACTTTTTTCTTAGGTTGTACGGCTCTTTTGATCTAAGGAATCCCAACGCTCTTTACAAATATTAACTCATTAATTCACGTAGTCACCCCTCTGTGACTTCTGGAAAAGGCTTATTATCCTTATTACCTAAGGGGGAAAAGAAAAACAAAGGCATTTTCTGGCAGTGCCACTAAAAGGCTGTCTTCCTCTAACCTCAACCACTAGTTATTTGCCAATAGTCTCCCCAGCAATATTGATCAGCCGTAACAGAGTTTTAGGCACCATACTGAAAAAGAATAGTCTTTTGGTGATTGTCATTTACAAAATTTCTGCAGTATCAAGACATCTTTCCCAACACAATAATATTTGCAAGTATACACAGATATCTATATGTGCATATGTGTATATATTTATGTATCTGTGTGTATATAAATAAATGTGACTCTACTTATGTATGTATCCATCAAGACCTGTGTTTTCTTTATTGTAGAGGCCTCCCGGGGAGAAAATCCTTATGTTCATGCAGACATGCAACTGTTTTATAATTTATCAATGAATGAAAAGCATTCCTTAAGAAGTTCCTATGGTCCTATCACTGTATTGAGAGTTGGGCATATAAATGCAAAAATTAGACAATCATTGCCCTCAAGCAGCTTGCATATTAATTAGTGAGATGATACTCTAGGTCAGCATTGCCCAGGATGAGTAGGCATAGATGGACTGTGATCTGCTTTGTTGTTGGGGAAAATGGAAGAGATCACATCAAGCAAGCACTCTGATCCTTTCAGCAAGATATTTCCTTTAGGATGAAGCATGCTGATCCTACACCCCTCTGTACTGATTGGAGAGCCACCATCAGATTTGCTATAGAAAAGAGCATTTAGTCAAATTGAATTCAAAAAGGAATTGAATTGATTCAGTTGATTCAATAAATATTTATTAACTGTCCTCTAGGTCAAGATACTCTGCCAGATTCTGGGAATGGAAAGAAAGGAGTAGCTTTTCTGAAGGTGCTTACAACCTACCCAGGGGATGGGAACAGGGATAAGAAATAATTACAAATTAACCCAATCCAAGTCAGAAGGAAGAAAAAAGGATCCAAGGAAAATGTTATAAGAAATCCTTTCCAAACTCTTATCCTGATATCCAGGGTGCAATCAATATACAATAAAGGCACTATCCTGAGCTATTCAGTGAGCAATGATGGCATTCAGAAAGGTCAGGGGGCAGGGAGCATTTCTCACTATGAATTGCATTTGAGATGAAAACTGCTTTTTAATCTAAATTTGTGGTTGCCTCGCCATTCAGCTGGTGACTAATTGGGGGAGCTGTGACAAGGGTGGTAGCATGAAGCCAATTTTGAGAGGCAGTGAATGGGCTCCCACCTTGCTATAATTTACTGCCATAATGAGGCTACAGAACCAAATGCCATTGGTGTTTAATAGCTGAGCGAAATGTTTGCAGCCCTCCATTCCTTTACCATGCACTAGATATACATCACAAGGAAGGGAGATAGCAGTTACTATTCAGTTCAGATCAGTTCAGCCAATTTCCTCATTTTGCAAGCTTAATTCACACTGTATTTTTCCATTCACTGCGACAAATACTTTATCTGCGCCATTGAAATGGGACACATGATATCAGCTGGTATAGGCTTCAGGTATACCTTTCTTTTACATCTTTCTCAGGCAGGTGAAAAACAAAACCAACATGCAATTTTAGGGTAATTTAAGAGAGCCTCATCTGCTCAAAAATATCTCCTTTTCTTCCTTTCTGACCAGATGAAGTCCCAACAGAAAGCAGGATGCTGAACTAATTTTCTTGGAAGGTCCTGTCCTAGACATCTGATTCTGAGTACTTTTATCCTACCAATCAGGAGGGAAGTTGACATGTTGTGACTCCATGCATGTTTAGTTTAATGTGCTATGGAAGTGGCAAAGTAGCTTTTGGAACTGAAAGCACTAGGATAGAGAGTGCTTAAGTCAAGCAAATCCACATGGAAGGAGCTGTAATAGTCAGTTAGTAAATAAGCAAGTATTAAGTGTTTACTATGTTTTAGTCACTCTGCTAACTACTGGTGATACCAAAAGAAGGCAAAACATGGTCCTTGCCCTCAAGGACTTCACTTTCTAATGGGGGAACAAACATGCAAATAAATATCTATGATCCAGATATTTAAAAGATTAATAGGAAATAATTAACAGAGAGATGACACTAGAATTGAGAGGGATTGAGAAAAGATTCCTGTAAAAAGTGAGAGATTTTAGATGGCATTTGAAAGGAAGGCAGAGAAAAGAGGAGGGAATGACTTATATTAATGGATTTTCCATTGTTTTTTCCTCTGGAGGATTTCAAGAGTTGGGGGTCCAGAATTCAGTTGGGGAAAGAAGAGGCTTCTTTTCTTCCTCTTTGGTTACTCTTACTATCAGGCCAAACCTTAGACCTCCATCAACTCAGTGAAAAATCATGAGAAGAGAGAATGTCCATGCTTTTCATCATTAAAATGGTAGGGATGAGTCCCACTACCTCCAATAAGAGTAGACCTTTATGTAAATAAAATTAATGGAATGGAAAAGAATAGCTTATTAGACCATAGATTTATTTGAGAGGGACCTTAGACTCTTTCAAGTTCAACTGTCATTTTACATTATGAGGGAACTTAGTTGACTGATCTAAGTCACATAAGTAAATGTGTCTGTAGCTGGTTTTCAATCCAAGTTGTCCAAATGGAGATATTATAGGATAGGATTTAGATAATGATTTAATAAACTATACAGTATAAATGATTGATGAATGGAAAATTACTCTGAGCAATAGTAATAACTCATATTTATGAATTATTATCAGAATAGTTTTTATATGTATGTATATGTATATATATGTGTCCGTGTTCAGAATATGTACATAAGTACATATTCTGAATACAAGTTTATTTTAATAACACTAGAAATCAGAGAACTGGATTTGAATCTTTGGCCTATTATTTACTACTTATTGACCTTGGGCAATTTACTTAATAACTCTGGGCCTCATTTTCCTCATCTGTAAAATGAAGATGCTGTAGTACATGACCTCAGAGGTCCCTTATAGCTCTATTTCTCTGATCTGATAATTCTTACCTTAGTTCACAAAATATAGGAGATAGTTGGTTCAAGCATCACCATCCATTATGTACAGTTAAAGAACTTGCTTGAGGTAATAAAGCTTGTCAGTGACAAAGCTAAGACATCAGCTCAGTTCTTTTGGTTTCATATTAAACATTCCTTCTGGGACTCTATGTTGCCTTTCATTGCTAAAGGATGTTGAAGAGCTTATGATACTTCCTTTTGTGACAGGAAATTTGCGCCTGAGGGGAGTATTCACAGAGGAAAAGGGGAAGAGAAAAATAGAGAAGTAATCATCCTATTCATCTTCTCTTGATGCCAAATGTCCAATCTAAGATATCTTAAAATAGTTGTGACTTTTGTAATCCTTGAACAATACAGTTCATATCTTACCTTATCTTTAAAATGGGTATGCAATTAAATTACATCCAAGTTCTCTTCTGGATTTAACATTTGGAAAATCATGGAATTTCAGAACTGGAATGGAAATAAGGCATTATCAAGTCCAGCTAATTTATTTTTTAAAATGAGGAAATATGATCACCTGGCAAGTGAAGTGGAGCCATGGAATAATCCCAGATCTTTTTATTCTTACACTGTACGGCCTATAATTCTGAATTTTTCTTATTGTTTTGACATGATAGTATACTGTTCAGTTAGATCATTCTCCTGGTTAAATAATGCTGTGATGCTCCTTTACTTGCCAGGAAATACGTGAAGGTGACAATGTTAGGAAAACAATAGTACTTGTTTATAGTGACAGACCTAAATAAGATAAGACCAGAGCCATAACAAGAATGTTTTTTGCCCCCAAAAAGCAGTAAAAGGGGTCAGAATAATCTTATCCATAAGATGGCCATGGGGAAGCACACTTTAGTATACCATCCCATGTTTAAATTGCTCAAGAGGAAGAAAGAATTCCCCTCCTTGTGCTATTGATACCTTCTAAATTACCCATCCTGGGGTATAGTCCTCATCATCTTGGTTTAGTTATGTCTCTGAGTGTTAAACAGTATGAGTGTAATGTCTTGATGGAATTATGGGTACAGACAGTAAAAAAGAAAAGAAAAAAACACAATCAGTCAAGCTGATGGTGTACCTCTCGATACTACTTTTTAGATGAAAGATTTATTTTTCCTGTGGGAAATATAAGTGAGTCAGATCAAGCAAAAGATCAGTGTAAGGAGTTATCTAAAGTCAACAAATAAAGATTGAAGAATTAAGGAACTCATCTTTTTCTTCATATATATATTTTCAAAGAATATAGCCAGTAATCTGAGCAGAATATACTGGGTCATATGTAGGTACAGGATTTTGGCATATGTTGGACTTGGATAAAAGGGTTCTCATCCAAAGGGAGGGACCTAAAGTAAGTAGTTCAAATAGATTTACTGAAGCCATGTTACAGAACATGCCCAGCTAACTAAAGATGTTTCTAGCTGTGACCCTGAAACTCTGATCCTGATGTACTGACAGAGAGCAAACCTAAACCTGCCATGTTAGTTTTCCTCTCAGAGGAGAAATGTTAGCTTGCATTTGCTAACTGGAAAAGGACAAAAAGGGTAGAGGAAGAAATATTGCTTTCCAGTTTCTTGTTGGTTTCTACAAATAGTGAGGAGTAAATAAAAAAAAATGGAAAACCTATTTTTCAAATTGTACCTGACAGTGATCTTTCAAGTAAGATGTCAAATCAGGTCTCTGGCTACTTGTTTCCATTAAACATCTAGTGACACTTTCCATAAGAGTTATTGGGAGGTGAGGGAAGGTACCAGGGAAGCTGCCCCAGAATCTTAGCTAAAATCTAAGTGAGGCAATTCCATTTGGCTTCCAAAATAAATTCTTCCTACAGTTTCAATTAGGTAAGACATTCTTCTTCCTTTCTGTCCACAACTATGAATGTTGAATCTGCTCCATTCATTTCCAATGAAGGCAGGTATCCTTTGGCTAATAAAACTATCTGATGCCTATTGATGGTCTTTAATTGTTTGGGGGTGTGGTAATAGGGCAGGTAGGTGATACAGTGAATAGAATTCTGAACCTGAAGTAAGGAATACCTCAGTTCAAATTAGGTCTACATTACTTTCTATCTGTGTGACCTTAGTCAAGGCACTTAACCTTTGGTTGCCTCAGTTTCTTCATTTGTAAAGTTGAGATATTAGCATTTACCCCCCCAAAAATTATTGTGAGCAGAAAATTAGATGATATTTTAAAGAGCACTTTGTCAGCTTTGAAGCACAAAATAAATGATAGTTATCATCTTCATCATCATCATATAAGAAAATTGTCCTGTTGTTTATGTTAACTTTTATGAAACAAAAATAAGGTAGCAATTTAAATGGATTTGTCTATGCATTTTGAAATTTACAAAAGGTATTTGTATAATCATCACGTAATTCCATCTGTCCAAAGTTCCTACCCTGTCATCTACATTAAACTTTAGAGCAATGCACTTAAATTGGTTTTAGCCATAAATCAAAGGCTTATTTTTATGGTAGATTTCATAAGAATCTCCTCTTCTGTTTTCACCCATTTCTCCTCTTCTCTAATAGGTGGCAAACTCCCACTAATCTCCACCAACCCTGAAAAAGGGAAGAAAAATGTCTGCAAAAACTGTGAAATTTGAGTAAGGAGAGGATACAATGGGGAAATGCTTTCAGTAGTTGAAAGTGAGAGACTTATAGAATGGAGAGATCATAGAAGGAGGATTATGAGAAAATCAAATAGATAAATTTACAGGAAGAACCAAATAAGTCTCCCTATGCATTTCTGCCTCAGTCTCTTATCATTCTTTGTAGATTAGGGGCCCTGTAATCTCTCTTTCCCTGTCTTCTTTGTCCTCTACAAAATCTTCCTTTCTTTTAAAACAAATCTAATCAAGAATTAACCTTTTAAGCATGAAATATCTTTTTGCTATGCTCTGTGTGTCCTCCATAAATCATTCCAGGGCAGAAGCCTTTGAAAGGACAGATTGCACCCATCCTCTGGTGACTACTAGGAATATGCTGGTAGCAGCCCTCCTCATTTATAAAAGACTTTTTGAAGCTGAGATGTTATTCTGCTTTAACTTTTGGTAGGAATGAAGGCTCCACAATTACAGAAACACCTCCACAATTATAAAAAGTGGCAAAGCTGAAGACCTTGAGGACACAATGGCAAGAGAAAATTATTTGCTAGTAATAAAGTAATGCCAGGCCATAAAGCCAAAAGCTATAAAATTATGCACAAATTGACACCTGGCAAAAAATACCCTAGGGGCTTTAGATGATGTTTTAAGCAAAGGTGGAGGTTTCATAAAGCTTCTTTTTTTAAATTTATTTTTTCAGTCATTGGTGCTGGACTATGCACTGGGTCCTAGAATGCTTAATCAGGCTGAGGGTCACACTATAGGTTTTTGGACCTTCTCTGCTAGCCACCACCTGATCATTTTCACTCTCAAAGAATTAATGCACAAAAGAGTTAATAAACATTTTTTCTAATAAAATAAAAGAAAAATAACAAAAGATTACATTAATGATCACTCTCAGGGCATAAATAATATTCCATAGGTTACCTAGTTGATTGCTTATAACAACTCTGTGATGTTAGCAATGATTGTTTTAGGGTCCTTGAACATGATCACCCTAGCTAGATAGTAAGTAAAAGATTGAGGCAAGCCTTAAAAATACATCTCCCTATTCTAATTCAAGTCTCCTTTTTACAATAGTTCTTTTAAAAACTTTGTATCAATATAACCATAATCTTTCTTTTTCTTCCTTTGTTCCTTCATTCCTTCTTTCTTTCCTTCCCTCTTTTCTTCCTTCCTTTCTTTTTTCCTCCCTCCCTCCCTCTTCTCTCTTTCTCTTTCTTTCTTTCTTTCTTTCTTTCTTTCTTTCTTTCT
>NC_058132.1:349713735-349735776 GCF_016433145.1 Gracilinanus agilis
TCTTTTCCTTTCTCTCTCTCTCTCTCTCTCTCTCTCTCTCTCTCTCTCTCTCTCTCTCTCTCCTTCTCTCTCTCTCTCCTTCAAATCATGGAATCAATGAAGAATCAATATAGTGTATTCAATATGGTGTATTGGTTCCAAAGCAGACCAGAAAGGGCTAGGCAATGGGAGTTAAGTGACTTGTCTAGGCTCACAAAGTTAGGAAGTATCCAGGATCACATTTCAATCCAGGACTCCCATCTCTAGGCCTGACTCTCTATTCACTGAGCCTCCTAGCTGTTCCTCTTGTGTTTCTTAACTAGATTCCCTTTTGGGAAGTAAAATAGCTTGGGAAAGCCTGTCTGTGGTGATCATGGACCATATCTCTGTTTAGTGAGGGAAGAAGAAAAGAAAGAAGCCAGAGGGATCTCATCTGTGAGATTTTCTATTAAAAGATGCTGCTAAGGGAAAGAGACAGTCTGGCAAGCCAATAGTAGTCATGGAGCAGAAACCACTGCCAGCAGTTAATTGTTTTGTTAGTTGTCGTTGATTGATCTGTATTTGATTGTAGAATCCACTCTTTTATAATAAATTGGGTACTAAACTACCCAATTAAGTACACAAAGACGCAGAGGAAGTCAAACCCATGAATTGGTCTTCCTGAGGGAGGTGGGTCAAGTTTTATAATAGGGACTAATTAAAAACATGGAAAGGGGAAAAAAGAATCTAAGTAATGGTTTAATGATAACCTCAAGGTCCTGATTTTGCTGTTGTTGGTTACAAGTGCATTCCCCTTTAGGGACATTTACTATATTAGCAAAGGTTTCTAACAATGATAAATGGCAAGGTGAACCCTTTCTTTTCAAAATAATTCACCATTGGATTCTTTCAGTCATTAGATCCCTTGGTGCATTTAAAATGTATTTCCATTTATTAAAATATGGCACACCTAACTTTTTAGAATCACATCTATTTCATTTAGCAAAGTTAGGGAAGGCTTGTCCTTTTTCTTTCTTTAAATGAAGCCCTTTAGCAACTGAATAATTTAACTTACCAAAAAACTCCTGTCTGCTAAAGGAAAAATTCTGGTATGTTTTCTCACGAACACTTCTCTGTTCCTGTCATTTCATTTTTCCCCCTAGAACTGTCACATAATATCAAAATGTAGAACAAAAGAACAGAATATAAATGCTGAAGCCTGCATGTGATTTCACAGCTAATATGATGTGATTGGATCAGCTGGGAGATTTAAATGTTATATTGCATAGAAAAGAGGGACTCTTATACATGACCTCTCTGATTTCAAGTATACCAGATCCCAAATACATGAAATGCCCTATCTTTTAGAGTTATGTTAAAAACTGGAAGAGACATCAAAGGCAAAGTAATCCAACTCCTTCCTTTTTCAGGGAGGAATTTTGTTGTTCAGCCATTTTAAACTCTTTATGCTCTCATTTAGAGGTTTTTTTTTTTTTTTTTTTTTTTTTTTTTGGCAAAGATACTAGAATAGTTTGCCATTTCCTTCTCCATACCACTTTACAGATGAGAAAAATGAATCAAATAGGTTTAAGTGACTTGCACAGGGTCACATAGCTAATAAATGTCTGAGACTGGTTTTGAACTGATAAAGATGAGTCTTTTTGACATCAGGCCTGGCACTGTATCCATTATGCCATGTTGCCCTATATTATGCCCTCTAGATGAGGAAATTAAGACCCTAACTGATTTTCCCCTAAGGTTTATGCTTCCTTCTAATCCCACATCCTAGAGAAGAGTTCCTTGTTTCTTCTGTAGTTGAGGTACTTTCCCTTCTAAGATTATATTTCATTTATTTATTATGTATTTATATTCTGAATTTAAACACCAAATAGAATGGACATTTTCTCAAATATAGTAGAGGACATTAAAAAAAGGATTGTCCATGAAAATGAAGTTTTCTATTATGTTAAGCTTACTTTTCTTTTTAAATATATAATAACATGAATAAATAGCTTTCAGAGCTAACTCCCTTGTGTGTGATTTTTTTCTGGCTGCTCTTTTTTCTTCTCCATTAAATTATGCATATAAAATTATATATATACATATAATAAAATAAATATATAATGTTATAATAACAAATTATATGTAACAGATTATATATGTGTGTATCTATTATATGTATAATTGACTCTGGAGGGAAAGTACACATGATAACCATTAAAGTATATGATCAATGTTTTCTCCATCACTTTCTTAAGACTAGATAACACACACACACACACACACACACACACACACACAAAATCAAGCCCTCATTTGTTGCATTTGCCAATTTCCAAAATGTAAGTGCTCACACTGAAAATTCAGTCATCTGCTATTAGAGGTCAATACAAAATGGTCCTAGAACACCCATGAATGTCCTGTATTCCTATCCAGACATACCTCTCCTAATGAAAGTTTGATTTTTGAGGACAGGAAGAGTTTTTTTCTTTTGATATCCCAGAATAAATATTTGAAGATTGTTACTTGAGTCAGAAGACATATTTAAATTTTGCCCATAAGCATGATGTCAACATATCGGATGGTTAAAAAACAGTCTAAGAAACAACAGAGCTTTTTTCTATAAATGGAATTCTTGATTCTGTACTCCCTTTAAGTAAAACACCAAAGATTGTCCCACGGAGATGGAGAATTTGGGTAATTACTCTGCAGTTCTGAAAAAATAAACAAACTAATCTATGCTAGTCTTTTTTACCAGTAAGAGAATGGAGAGATCCCTTTAGAGAATAATAGGCAAAAAGTAGCTCTCTTACCTCAATAAAATTAGTCTTCTTGAAGGAAAGGGATGTTTCATTTTTATCTCTATATCTCTAGCACATAACACACAGGAAACCTTATTAAATACATGATCAATTAATTATTTTTGAAATATTTCTAATTATTTTTTTGGGACTGAGATAGAGAGAAGAACTATTATTTCAATGACATAGGAAATACTTGTATAAGGAAGATCCTTTTATTAATGCAGGCATATATCTTTTTTGCTACTAATATTCTCAGAGAGAAAATCTAGAGTAGAGAGAGATGAAGCCATTTGCTCAAGGTCATGAAACCAGCGTAAGTAGAAGTGAGACCATAAACTTGATCTGACTGACTTCCAGGAGTGCTCTTTATCTACAATGGAAACTACAGTCTCTTTTGCGCAAAAACATACAATTAGCATTTAGTAATATCCTCCAACCAACTAAGAAAATAAGATAGGACCTTCTTTTGACTCCCAGGTTGTCCTGTTTTGTCTGTGGAATTCCCCCTAGTCCCTCCAATGAATGTTCATCTGAAAATAAAGCTTTTGGAAAAAAGAGTGACGTTCTCCTCTCCTTTACTGACACTCCTCCCACAGTAACCTATTTCCTCATGAAACCCTGTATCGTTCAAGATATCATTATCTCTAATACATCATACACGTTGAAACTAACTGGGTGGGTGACACCTTATACCTCAAATATTTTCTTGTGTCTTGTCTAAGCTAAAACTTCCCCATGTAAACTTATCTCTTTTCATTTAAACTGGTTAGCAAATTTGAAAACAATCTGTTAAAGGAAGCTCTGATATGGTATAAATGAATAGCAGCTTACTATGCAGTCATTTCCTCTGAGCAGGGGTACTTTAATTTTATTCAAGGGTGACTGGAATCAGAAAACCTTACTCCCACAGGAATGATCTTCGAATGACACAACTGTATAGTGACAAACTTCTAAGGAACCTTTAGGTTGGGGGCTGGGGTGGCCTTTTTTCCTTATACTACTGAAATCATATTATATTATTCAATGGCTGTATGTTAAGTATAAGCCTAACCATACAGCTTGAGGTTCTATGTGATGGGTTTTCTCTTCTTCCTGACATACTTAGTGATGACATTGCCCTTCAGGACTGGAAATAATCCAGCAGTCAGCCAGACAGCCAGTATTTACTGAGCACCACAGGGTGCAGAACACTCTAGGGGCTAAGGTTGGTGGCAGCTACAATACTTTCCACTTAGCTTTAGTTCTTTTGACGTGACTTAGCTCAGGGAGACTTTTCATTCTCAATTCAAATGTTGGTGAATTAAAGCCTACTTAACTATATACAGTGAAGTCTGGATGAAAGACCCTTAATAATTCTTTGCTATGTATGTGATACATTGAAACAATTAAATATAGAGAAGGCAAAGGATGCCTAAAAGAACTCTTAGATGGTTTAGAGGAACAGAAACTCAGGGAGATAAGACCTCTTGAGGCTAAGGTTGGGAGCCAGTCATAGGTCTGTGTTGCACTTGGCCACAGTGTGCTGGTACACCTCACATGGTGAAAAGGGGAGCCAGAAGAGGAAAGTCTCATTGGCTCTTCCTCGGAAGTATGCCAACACACTTGAACCAAGAGCTATGCATGCCAATGATTACAGTATCGTAAAGTGGGAAAATTGCTGTTAGAGTTAAATATTGAATTAGAAGATCCAAATTCAAATTCTGCCTTTTATCTCTTATTTCCTCTAAGATAACACCTTAATAGAGAATTACCTGCCCCACTGAGATCACAGGTCCAGTCTCTTACCTTCTAACATAATTATAGTACTTATCAAATGAACAGGTTTTTTAAAAATTACTTTTAGTACATTTTCTTAGTTATTACTGGAAATTCTATTAAATGTTTACTACTATAAGTATTGTAATGTCACAGTAGATCAAGAATTCCTCTTTTTTTTAAAAAAAACTATACATAAAATGTATAAGCTATGTCTGTATGCTAGGTATTCTATTCTTTTCTTTCTATCTCTGCCTCTCCTCTGTCCCTGTCCCTGTCTCTTTCCCCTCCTGAACTGGAAGAGCACAAACCACAGTCTACTACTGATAGACAGAAAGCTCTGAATTGGCCTTCGTCTTCTCTTCTCAAAGCCGCCTGGGATCTCCTCATCTAGGGACTAGCTATATTGGTGCAAGATATAGCTCAGATACGAAAACAGCTTTTGCCCTACTGTAACTCAGAACTCCCAGGCTCATACAATCCACCAGCCTCCATCTCCATACTTGCAGAGATTTTGGATATGTGCCCAATGTCTGGCCCATTCTTTCCTCTTACAAAAATTAGTTTCCTGGAGAGAACAATTCTGTGATTGCTGGGGTTCTTTGTCTATCTCTCTTCTGTATCTGGGACTATAAGGACATCACCTCCTTCATCAAAATGACTCTTTTTTGATGGATTTTAATAAAAAGACATATTTAATAAAAATTTCTTACAATTACTTGATGAGAGAGGCAACTGAAGAAAGCACAAAGGGCCAGAGAAGTTAAGTTTCTTACTCAAGGTCACATACCTAAAGAACTTCATAGCTGGGCTCTCTGGTTCTGAGTTCAGTTCTCTTTCTTCCACACCACTCTAAGATGAAAGTCTGCATGCTTCTTTACATGTTAACTCAACAATTCCAGCCAGAGAGTCTGAACAATCTAATTGGAGATTATTTATGTCAAAAGTGTGGAAACATCAGAAAGGAAAATTCCATTTTATAAGTTGAGTCCAGTGTCTTTGAGTTACCTCAATATATTGTCCAATTACTAAAGTTTCCAGAAAAACAAAAACAAATAAAACCTGAAAAAAAGGATGTGGGGGACAAAGTATGAATGAGCTTTATCCCATGCTTCCTGATCAGTGGTAGGTAATGACAGTACAATCAATATCAGGCACAAGTCGTTGTTGTAGTCTGACTCTTTGTGATGTCTTGAGCAGGTTTTTCTTGACGAAGATATTAGAGTGGTTTGCTAGTTTCTTCTTCAGTGCCTTAAAGCATAGAAAGGTTAATTGACTTGGCTGGGGTCACAGTGTTAGTGTCTATGGTCAGAACTGAACTCAGGTCTTCCTGACTTCAGGCTCAGTTACTCTATCCACTGAGCTGCATAGATCATAAGGCATAGGAAACCCAAGTAATTGTGTGACTTGGTTCTTGAATTATTATATAAATTCCATTAATTGGATGAAGGTCTCTGGGCGGTGTCAAATAATGGACATTATGGCTCAGGGCTAGGCGACAAATCACATGGGTTAATGCCCTACTGCTAACCGATCATGACAGGAAGATCTAGGTTAAAACCCTGCTTCAAATGCCTTAGTCCATCTGAGTCTCACGCTTGTCCTCTTTAAAATGAGGCTATTAATCATTTTAGTACCCATTTTATAGGATTCTTGTGAGGACCTACTGAGATAATACATGCAAAGCACTTTGCAAACCTTTAAGTAATATAAAATGTCAATAATTATTATTGTTGTTGTTGATAATATTATTGTGTTTTGTATTAAGAAATGACCTCAGGACACGCAGCTATCCTACTATTAGGTGTGACATAATGTAAATTCTTCAAATAATTAGTTATCTAAAAGTAGAATTTTTGCATTTGAGGGCAAATAAATAGAAGCCTTCAAGTTCAATCTGAATGCCAATTGTTGATAATACTAGAAGAGGAATCCTTGTTCACATATGGAGTTTGGACTTGATAACCTCTGAGCAATCTTTCATCTCCTAGTTTCATGATTCTGTGTGACATTGGGCAAGTTCTTTAAATTTCAGTTTTCTCAGCTAAAAAAATAGGGGATGATAATCCCTGTAATACCTTTCTTGAGAGACAGCATAGCTTAGTGGATGGAGACCATAAGACCTTTGGTACAGAAAGACAAAGGCTCATATCCTACCTCTGACAAACAGTGGCTACATGAACCTTTACAAATCACTTAACCTCTCAGTACCCCTAGACAACTCTTTGTAAAGCAAATACTGACCTGCCTTGGTAGAGGAGTGCCCTACATAAATAAGTCTAACCCCTTTTCTCTCTTTCCCTGGCCCTCACCCCAAAAACAAAACTAAATCTATGACTCCCAGGATTATTGTATGTAATAAATGACATGAAATATGTAAGATGTTTAGCAAATCTAAATCTCAATCTTTTTCTCTCTCCATATATGTGTGTGTGTATATATATACACATATATATTATATATAAACAGTTGATGTGGAATGACTTGGCACTAAATATACTGGAGAAATGATTCAGTTTTATTGTTCTTTTTTCTTTCTTTGTCTCTTATCTATGTTATCTAGCAGCAAACAAAAGGTTTCATTTATAAGAATATAAATTCCTTGGTGGCTCTCAATAGTGTTTTGTTTGTTTTCTTTTTGAATAGAAATCCCCTTCCTACAAGGATCATGCCTGGGAAAGGAGAAGAGATTCATGGAATAGAAGTAGTGCCAATTACAATCTTTTCCTTTGTTCTGATAGTTTTTTGCCACTTTAGACCCTGTTGAGAGTCTCCAAGACATAAATCGGTTCTCAAGGGCACTTACTGCTTATCACTCTTTCCTCCATTCCCAATCACTTAGCCACTATTTTAAAAGCTTTGGCATATGATTTGAAACAGTCCCAGGTAGTGAAGTCCTCTGATGTGACACTTATCCCTTTTAATAAGACAAGTCAATACCAAGGGATTTCTTGGCTTCTTCTCAGGGGTCCAAAGTGTCTCTTTGTTCTCTGTGCAAAATGTTGCCTCTTCCCTTTGTACAAGTAATGAGCTGAATTTTCAGTCTAGTTCAAATGTCTCAAAAAGCCCACTCCTTATAGGCCACTGGAGGGAGATGCCTTTCTTGTTATTAGTGTTCCCCATGGGAGTAGTAGCAACCTCTGCTATATGGAAAAATGCAGTGTACTAAGGAGCTCTGCCTATTAATAATGCACCTTCTCTTTGCCTTGGGGATCAGAAGCTGTCCCTTCGAAAGTGAGGTCCGCACTTTTTGTCCTCGCCTTGCACAGAGATCAGGAGAAAGCCGCCTCTTGTCTTACTAATTACTTTGAAGCTGACTTTCTAGATGATGACTTCATAGCACCTTTGGCCTCAGTTAGGCTGGGGAACTTTGCCCAGAATAGTTTATTAAGGAGAAATCACCCTGTGACATCTCACAGAAAAGTCTATTTCCAGCCTAATGCAACATGGGCAAGTCTCTTGAAAAAAACACTTTGCACTTAGTCCTCACTTCATGTTGAATGAATGAATATGTGAATAAATCATTGTGTGCTTTTCCAAATTAGACTTCTAATTCTTCTGGTATTCATCAATCAAGAAACCAAATAAACACAAGTTCCATATTACATCATTCTTATCTGAAAAATTGGTGGCTAACTGGGCTCAGAATACGTGAAACAGTGCTTGTTCCCCTCAACATTCCCATTATCAAGATTTCCCTGTTCTTTTTTTTTTAACCCTTAACTTCTGTATATTGGCTCCTATGTGGAAGAGTGGTAAGGGTGGGCAATGGGGGTCAAGTGACTTGCCCAGGGTCACACAGCTGGGAAGTGTCTGAGGCCAGATTTGAACCTAGGACCTCCCGTCTCTAGGCCTGGCTCTCAATCCACTGAGCTACCCAGCTGCCCCTTCCTGTTCTGATGAGATGATCTGATGATTATATGCCTATACATTTCTCTCTTTAAAAATAAAAAATCTTACCTTTTGTCATAGAATCCATACTATGTATTGGTCTTAAGACAGAAGAATGGTAAGGGCTAGGCAATGGGATTTAAGTGACCTGCCCAGGTTGGCACCGCTAGGAAGTGTCTGAGGACAAATTTGAACCCATTACCTCTTATCTCTAGACCTTGGTCTCAATCTACTTTTCCCTGCCTACATATTTCTTAAAAGTGCTGTTTATTTTATAGATAAGAAAAGGTAACCACATTCCATACACATGCTCTAAATCCCTGTATTAACAGAGCTAATTTCTTTGAGTCAGGCTCCTAATGCCATTATTCCGCTCTGTAGAATTCTGATTGCAAAGATGAGATGAAATAGAAAGTGTGTATCCAACTTCCAATTGGATGATTTTAGGCCTAAGGGTGGTGTAGCAGTAGGAGGAATATTGTGGAGGGCACCGACTTTCATTCTCCATCTCCTCTGAACTAGTTATTGGGTTTGGATGTAAGAGAGGAGGAGAGAAAAGAGACTGAGCCAATTTGTATTCTGATTCCTCTGGTGCAAAACAGAAGTCATTTTTTTTAGATAAATTCTAGTATTATTTTCCTCCCTAAGATTTTCTCTGTCTCTCTCTGTGTCTCAGTCTCTCTTTGTCTCTGTTTTATTCACTGCTTTGGAAGTCTTGAAAGTTAGAGTTACATAGTATATAGAGTGCTTTACCTGGAATAAGAATTGGGCTTTGATCTCACTTCATGCTAGCTGTGTGATCCTGGGAAAAATGCTTAACTTTTCCGGACCTAACTTTCTTCATCTGCATTTTTGAAGAATTTCGACATAATGCCCTCTGAGATACCTTCTAGCCCTAACTTTATGAGCCTATGATCTTTCTCTTTGTTCTTCCTAATATCTCTACATGCTCATTTAAAAAAAAAGAATTTTGCCCACCATACATCCCATTGCACCCCAAGAATGTTTCCTGAAGTCCTGACACTGGCCCAAACAAGGCTTGTAAGACCTCATTTAGCATTCATTAATCACTTACTCTGTGTCAGGTGCTGTGTTTGCCACTGAACATAGCACCTCCACTCATTTGCTGGCTATCGGTGTCATTTCCTTTGTTCTTCACATTAAAAAATTTTATTTAGACCACTGACATGAAAGATCAGCTCCTTGTGCTGTTAGTAAACTGCCTACAGGCACTGAGAGGTTAAATGCATTGTCCATAGAAACAAGGCACAATGTTTGAGGGAAAGGGTCAGACTAGACTCTGGGTCTTCCTCAGTCTCTCTATAGCTCTACCATATCTTTGTCTACATAAAGGATACAGTATGTGAAACTTTTTCTGTATTATATATTTAATATGTATAATGTATTAAATGTCATGATTGATTAATATTAAATATTATTTTGAAAATTAAAATTCATATTAGATTAGTATTAGGTATACTTTATTCCAAACAACACAAAATATAGGTATATTAAATATCAAATCACATATTTTATATTTTATATAATTTAAATTAAAATTAATGATTATTCATTATAATAATATAAATATGTATTATAACAATATAGAATACGGAACATGGAATGTTTTATATTTTATATAAGCTATGACTCATATGAAAGTGTTATATAAGCCTATTATATGATAGATTATATATTTTATAATGTCTTATTGTATTATAAAATACATATTGTTTTAAGTATTATTGTCCTGTCATGGGTAACTTAATTAGTAACTTAATAGGAAATGATTAAGACTCAAGGAAAACGATCTACTGACATAGAGATATTCACTTCAGGACTTGGAAAAATGGTAACCTCAGGACATGGTTCCTGATATAGGTAATGCATAGGAACTCCCACTTACTATTCAATAGTTGATATTTATAAAAGATGTTATACTATTCACAAAGGTGTCGTTATGAAATGTTACTTCCAACTACTTCCTTTTTTTCAGAAGGATCGTGAATTAACAAGTTTTCTATAAATTATAGTCTTAGAGAGTTGATTAGGTTACTGAGAGACTAAATGAATTTCCCTTAGTCATATAACTATATAGTGCAGAGGTGGGACTGAAACACAAATCTTCCCACCTACAAAATCAGTCCACTATCCACTATGACATAATGACTTTCTAAGAGAATATGTTCTTGTTCTTTATAAAACTGTGATTTCAAAGCCAAGGTTCCATTCCCATGAAAATATGCACATTTTAAAACACAACATATATTTGAAAACGCTTAAGTGAAACCCACATAATTTGTAGTTGTGGTCCATTCTATTTTAAAGATCTTCTAAGGAGGTCATTCCACGATGCAGAACCGAGGGAAAGCAATTTATAAGAGAACTGCCTTGGAGAATATACTTGGGGGAATCATTCTACACGGACAAGAAATCTAAAGTTTGAATAATAATGGCATGGGGAGAGATCATGGTTTCATTTTTCTTGACCTTTCTGTAGCTTTTGACACTACTTACTATCCATTCATTCTTCCATTAAATCATGTGTCTTGGCTTTCTGCTTAGCTTTTCAATCTCTTCTTCTCTGTTTCCTTTGCTGATTCTATTCCTTCCTCCTACCCCCTAAATGAAGTGCTCTCCAAAGCTCAAACCTTATGCCTCTGATTTTTCTGTACATTTTCTCTTTTATTTGTTGTTGTCTTCATTGAGTCGTTTCAATCATATCTGACTTTTCATGACCGCATTAGGAGTTTTCTTGGCAGAGAAACTGGAATGGTTTGTCATTTCATTCTCCAGCTGATGTTATAGATGAGGAACTGAGGCAAACAGGGTTAAGTGACTTGCTCATGATCACAGAGCTATTAAGTATCTGAGACCAGATTTGAACTCAGGAAGACCCACTTTCCTGACTCCAGGCCTAGTGTTCTATTTACCCTGCCACCTAGCTTTTCTATACTGAGATTCCAAATCTAAGTCTGTCTGTCTATCTATCTATTTATCCATCTGTCTGCCTATCATCTATCCTGTTCCATATCTCTGATTTCCTTCTGGATATTTCAGAGCCAAAATTTCAAATTTGAGATATAAAAATGTTGGTTCTAACAGCATATATCTAGGGTTAAATTCAGTGGAATTATGTAACTATGATGTGAAGTAAGAATTTTAAAATCTTGTTGATTCTTAGTAAAGTTGAGAAGATAATGGAATATAGTTGCAAAATTTTGTCAAGACTCTTGCTACTCCTTTTTTGTATGGTGAGCTCCAGAGTACAGAATGTCAGGGAGCACCTAAGAAGACAGGAAGTTTCTTTTGGCGGGAGGATATAACCAATATTTTGTTTAATGTTGTATTTTGTTTTAAGAGTTTTATTTTTATTTTCTAATGGTGAGGTTCAGATAGGAGGGAGAAAAATAAGGATTTTTTATTTATTTAAAAATAGAATTAAGACTTAAAAAAGAAGAAAACAACAACTTTCCTGGAAATGTCTATGGTTCTGGCAATTGCACTGAATTTCTTGATCATTCTGTCTCTAGCATGTCTGACTATACTTATTTCCTAAGTTCCCAACTATTATTTTGAATCTTATAGCTTTCACCTGCCTCACAGTAAAAATCTGTAATTTTATTATTTCTACTCTACAATGGAATTTTCTGAATTCTAATAGGGAGTAGTGGAAAGCTTTCCTCAGAGTCAGAAAAATCTATGTTCAGAATCTCTTAAACATACATTCTATGTGATCGTGGGTAAATTTCAAGTTCTTACTATCCCCAGGCACCTCTCTAATTTGACAATAGTTGATGGTCATCTTTAGAAGAAAAAGTTTCCTTACTAGACATTCTCTATGCCATTGAAATTATAGGTCTGAACTTCTCCCTCTCCCCTAGTATACCTTGTATAACTCAAATATATACCTACATTGTATAACTCAAATAAAGTCCTGAGACTTAGATGCCAAGGCAGCCCAGTGTTAGTTAGGTGACCATTAGGGCACGTGAAACAGTACAAAAGTGATGGGAACACAGGAGAAAAATACTACAAATTGGGAGATAAATGGGGAAATAGAGAAAGGCATGTATCCAAAATAAACTATTTTGACTTTTTCTAAGGACTACAGCTATACCCAGGAAAGTTTGTGATCCAGCCAAATTGGACTTCTTGATATTTGTCATTCATGCTATTTCACGTCCCATTCCCATGCCCATCTAACCTTCTCATATTTTTAGTGAATGCATTTCTCACCTTTCCATCCTAGAATCCCTTGTTATTGTTCAGTTGTTTCAGCCAGGCCTGAGTCTTCATGACATTTGGGATTTTTGTGGCAAAATATTGGAGTGCTTGGCCATTTTTTCCTCCAGGTCAGATGAGGAAGCTGAGGCAAAAAGGGTTCAATGGCTTAACTAGAGTCATACAGACCTAGGGTCATACCAGAGGCTGTATTTGAACTCAGGAAGATGAATGTTCCTGACTCTGGGTCTGGCACTCTTATCTACTGAGCCACCTAAGTGTTCCAAGTGCAAATTTTAAAAGTTCAAGACTGCCTCTACTTTACTGACAGTTAAGGAAAAGATATTCTACAGAAATGGACAGTCTTTTTATCAGATACTATTCTTGTCAGCCTGAAGTAGCTCATTATTATTATTATTTCCAAAGTGATAAGGAAGGAAAGGATGGACATACTGGATGAAGAGTGACATCATCCCAAACAGCCTTTCACTGCTCTGTAGATCTGTCTATTCAAATAATGTAGAGGCCTGATAATATGCAATTTCAGATGATACCTGAACATCTTCTATCTTATCCTGTGCATATTGAAGAATCATCAGGAAATTAATGCAGATTCACACAAAAGAGAGAAAAAAAACATGTATTCCTGACAAACTGTCACTTTCCCCTAAGTGGAGACGAAGTCAAATACAAAATAACGATAGCCCCTGCCAAATGTGTAACAAGTCTGGGAAATGCCAAAATAGCCACCTATTCCTTTAACAGACTGGGGGAAAATCTACTGGGTCTTTAAAATGACAGAGAAACTGTTTATTAAACCAGCCCACACAAATGGAGAGAATCTGAAAGTCATAATGTTTGCTATGTAAACCTAATACACTTCATCACACAAAGACTCTTGGGTTATAGGTTTATACATGAAATGTCATTAACATTTTTTTTCACACTCTCCTTTTAAATGTTTTGGGCCCCTCTGTGGAAGCTTTCACATATTTGCTTTTTTTTTTTTTTTTTTTTTTTTTTTGGCTACTGTTCTATGGAAGGCAATGTTGTCTCTTTTTCAAAATCATTAATTCTGGTAGCTATTCAGCAGAAGTAGAACAATAGAGCCATCCCCTGGCCAGAGATATGATTGCAAGGCGAAAAGTTCTCCACAGTGCTAAGTTCTAATGAGAAAAACAAAACAAAAACAAACAAACCAGGAAATGAAAGAGGATATGTTGATTTCAAGATATGTTCCTACTTGAACCCAAAAGTTTAAATATTTTCCCCACCCCTAACAGTACTTTAAAAAAAACAAACTAAACTTCTGACAGTCCTTTAAAAAGAAATAAAAACTAGACATTGAAAGATTAGTTACTAAATCCTTAGGACATTAATATGTCCTATTTAAATTTAAATTAGATTAAATTTAATTAAATTAAATTTAAATAAAAAATAATTTTTAAGGCTTCTCATCAACAATCACATAGAAGTTCCTACTATGTGCCAGGCACTGTGCTAAATGCTAAGGATTTAAAAAAAAAAAAAGACAATCCCTACTCTCAAGGAGTTCACAAGCTAATAGGAAAGACAACAAGCAAACTAATGTGTTCAAACAAGCTATAAACAGGACACAAAAAAATTAAATAAAAGAAGGAAGTAACAGGAATTAAGAGGATTTAGGCAAAGACTTCTTATAGGAGATAGGATTTGAATTAGGACTAAGACAATAGATAGAGAAGAGGAAGGAAAGCATTTCAGGAATGAAAGACAGGTAGAGAAAATGCCCAGGGCTGATGCAGAATTCTGTTGGTAGAACAATCAGGCCAGTGTCCCTGGATCAAAGACTATGGTGGGACAGTAACAACTGTAATATATGATGAACAGCTGTGAATGACTTATTGATTATAATTAACACATTAATTATTATATAATAAGACAAGGATCTAGGACAACTCCAAGAGGCTCAGGTGGAAAAAAAAAGATATTCACTACTACAGAAGGAACATACAATGTCTGAATGCAAATTGAAACAGTCCATTATTTATTTCTCACCTGAATTTTTTTTCTAGTGAAAGTCATATTGTCTTCTCTCACACCATGATGAACATGGAAATCTGTATTATATTATAATATACATAAACCTCTATAATATTATTGACCTTAGGGAGGAGAGAGAAATGGGGAATAGAAAAATAACATGGATTGCAAAATATCAGAAAACAAATATTGAAAAAGTGTATTGACATGTAATCTGGAAAAAATAAGAATTTATTATATATTTTTTTAAAATAGAGTAGGGTGGAGACAGGTGTAAGACTCCTAAGGTAAGATGGGACAAGGTTATGAAGGATTTGGGGTGCCAAAGAGATTTTGTATTTAATTCTAGAGGCATCAGGGAACTCTTGGAGTTTATTGAGTAGAGGGGCAACATGATCAGAACTGAGCTTTAGGAAAATCACCTTAGTGGCTGAATGGAGGATGGTTCAGAGTGCAAACCCACCTGCAGTCTGTTGCAATAGCCCAGGTGCAAGAATGAGGGCCTGCACGAGAATTGTGACGGTGTCAGAGGAGAGAAAGACATGAATTAGAGTGATGTTGCAAAGGTAAAATCGATAGACTTTGGCAACAGAGTGGATATGGAGAGAGAGAGATGGAGAAGAGTCAAGGATGACTCCCAAATTGCAAGCCTGAGTACTTGGAAGAATGGTATTGCCCTCTAGGGAAGTTGAGAAGGGGGAAGAATTAGGGAGAAACCTAAAAAGAGTTTTGTTTTGAACTTGCATGTAGAGTTTAAGATGACTACTAAAGATTCAATTTGAGATGTCTGAGAAAATTAGAGATATGAGATAAGAAGTCAACAAAGTCTATGGGAAAGAGGGTAACTTGTGAATTGTTAGCATAGAGATGGTAGTTAAATCTGTGGGAGCTGATGAGACCACCAAGTAAAGAAGTATAGAGGGAGAAGAGAAGAGGATACCAGACAGGACTCTGAAGGACACCTATGGTTAGAGGGCATGGTTCAGAAGGGGACTGAGGAGCTTTGAGATTGGTAAGAGAATGAAGAGAGAGTGAGTGTTCCAAAAACTTAGAGATAAAGAGAATCAAGGAGGAGAGGGCCATAAATAGTAGTAAAGACTATAGAAAAGTCAAGGCCAATAAGGATTTTGAAAAGGCCATTGTGGTCAACAGCTAAGAGATAAAAGGAGTCTTCAAAAATATAAATGTCTTGGTGTAGGGTGTGAGATGTTGATCTAAACCTAATCTCTCCCATATTATTTTCCAATTTTCCCAGCAGTTTTTGTCAAATAGTGGATTCATGTCCCAAAAGTTGTGCTCTTTGGGTTTATCATACACTGTCTTGCTGATGTCACTTACCCCAAGTCTATTCCACTGATCCTCCCTTCTGTCTCTTAGCCAGTACCATATTGTTTTGATGACCACTGCTTTATAGTATAGTTTAATATCTGGTACTGCTAGGCCCCCTTCCTTCACATTTTTTTCACTATTTCCCTTGATATTCTTGATCCTTTGATATTCCAAATGAACTTTGTAATAGTTTTTCCTAATTCAGTAAAAAAGTTTTTTGGTAGTTTGATAGGTATGGCACTAAATAGGTACATTAATTTGGGTAGAATGGTCATTTTTATTATGTTAGCTCATCCTACCCATGAGCAATCAATGTTTTTCAACATCTCACACCCTACACCAAGATAAATTCAGAATGAGTAAATGACTTGAATATAAAGAGGGAAACTATAAATAAGTTAAGTGAACACAGAATAGTATACTTGTCAGATCTCTGGGAAAGGAAAGATTTTCAAACCAAGCAAGAGTTAGAGAAAACTACAAAATGTAAGATAAATGGTTTTGATTATATTAAACTAAAAAGATTTTGTACAAACAAAAACAATGCAGCCAAAATCAGAAGGGAAACAACAAATTGGGAAAAAATCTTTATAACGAAAAACTCTGACAGGGGTCTATTTACTCAACTATACAAAGAGTTAAGTCAATTGTATGAAAAATCAAGCCATTCCCCAATTGATAAATGGGCAAGAGACATGAATAGGCAATTTTCAGATAACAAAATCAAAAGTATCAATAAGCACATGAGAAAGTGTTCTAAATCTCTAATAATTAGAGAAATGCAAATCAGAACAACTCTGAGGTATCTCCTCACACCTAGCAGATTGGCTAAAATGAAAGTAGGAGAGAGTAATGAATGCTGGAGGGGATGTGGCAAAATTGGGACATTAATGCATTGCTGGTGGAGTTGTGAACTGATCCAACCATTCTGGCTGGCAATTTGGAACTATGCTCAAAGGGCTATAAAAGAATGCCTACCCTTTCATCCAGCCATACCATTGTTGGGTTTGTACTCCAAAGAGTTCACAGATAAACAGACTTGTACGAAAATATTTATAGTCGTGCTTTTTGTGGTGGCAAAAAACTGGAAAACGAGGATATGTCCTTCAATTGGGGAATGGCTGAATAAATTGTGGTATATGCTGGTGATGGAATACTATTGTGCACAAAGGAATAATAAACTGGAGGAATTCCATGTCAACTGGAAAGACCTCCAGGAATTGATGCAGAGTGAAAGGAGCAGAGCTAGAAGAACATTATACACGGAGACTGATACACTGTGGTAAAATAGAATGTAATGGACTTCTGTACTAGCAGCAATGCAATGACCCAGGATAATTCTGAGGGATTTATGGAAAAGAACGCTACCCACATTCAGAGGAAGAACTGCAGGAGTGGAAACACAGAAGAAAAACAACTGCTTGAACACATGGGTTGAAGCGGACATGATTGGAGATGTAGACTTGAAACTACCACACCAATGCAACTATCAACAATTTGGAAATAGGTCTTGATCAATGACACATGTTAGAACCAGTGGAAATGCACATTGGCCATGGGTGGGGGGAGAGCGAGGGGTGAAGGGGAAAGTAGGAGCATGAATCATGAAACCATGTTAACTTTTCTAAAAAATGAATATTAATAAATGTTAAAAAATTTTAAAATTAAAAAATATATAAATGTCTAGGACAGCATACATAGTAAACAGTTGGAAAATGCCTTGAATGAATGAACGAATGAATGAGTAAATGAATGAATCATTAATCTCTTTCTCAGCTGATTCTGACATTTTAGTGGAAGAATATTAAAATGTTATGTTAAGGGAGCAGCTAGGTGGCTCAGTGGATTGAGAGCCAGAGCTCAATCTGGGTTCAATCTGGGTTCAATCTGGCCTCAGACACTTCCTACCTATGTGATCCTGGGTAAATCATTTAACCCTTATTCCTAGCCCTTACTGCTCTTCTACCTCAGAATCAATATGTAATATTGATTCTAAGACAGATGGTGAGAGTAAAAAAGAAATGTTATGCTAAGCTAAAATTATGTTTGTTTAGTCAGTACTAATGACATTTTCATAGTATTTTGCAGGATAGTCATGATAAAGACTTTGGAGTGCATCTAATTCCACCCCCTCAATTAAAGAGAAGAAAATTGAGTCTCAAAGAGAAATGATTCAGCTATAGACAAACAGTAAGATGTAGAGTCAAGATTAGAATCCTGCACTGCTGACTCCAAAGTTAATGTACTTTTTTCTGCATCATGTTGCATAGTCCATTGAGCCATTTAACCACACTATGCCATCATTTTTTAAGTCATTTGGAGCCAACTTTGACTTTCTTTCCTATTGTCTTCATTCAATTTGTCTGCAAATGCTTTTGTTAAAAAATTTTCATGATTTTATCCTTTCTTTTCTATCCCCTGTGATGCCACCATAATTCAAGACCTTATTGTGTCCCTTCTTGACAGTTTCATTAACTTCCCTGGTCAGATTCTCTAGGTTCTTCTTATACCAATACATACTACACAAAGCTACCAACATTATCTTTTAAGTCTAGGATTTGAACATATCATTCCCTTTTTCAAGAACTCTTACTACCTACCCATTGCCTAACATATAAAATCCAAACTCTACTCCAATGGTATTCAAAATCCTTCATAACATGGCAGTAACTGACTTTTCAAACTTATTTGCCAATGTTATTATTTATTAATCTGTAAAACAGCAATAATAAATGCAATAATTTTCAAAGCAAAATTTCAGCTGCTTTTATCAGATCTTTTGCCTAAGAAGACCTGAATTGAAGTCTTGGTTCTACCATTTACTAGTGCTGTAAAACTGAATTAGTCATTTAATCAAATTTCCCCATTTAAAATGAGAATAATAATATTTGTAATACTAACCAATGGAATTGTTGAGTAGGTCAAAGGAAATGAGGTATATATGCAAAATAATTTATAATTTTTAAATATTTCATGAACTTAATTTCTTGTTATTTTTGCAGTTTTCATTTAATATCCTATAGAATTCAGTCCCCAAATTCTCTGTTTTGAGTCACTGTCCTAGCATTATTTTTTTATGTTTAATGTTCAGCAGAAATTATAGAGATGGATAAAGTGAAACATGTTGTGAGTGAATGTGTATTGGGGTATAAACACATTTTGTGGCATCACTGAAAGCATGTTTTGGGCAAATCCAGTTGCAGGCTGGACAAGAGGAGATATTGACTAGGAATGATAATGATAGTGGTGGTGCCAGTGGTGGTGATTAAATCCAGATAATGTATCTTTCTGGGTAAGGGAGGTTGAAAAATACTTCTTCCTCTCATCCTGGTAACAATCAATGATTACCTGAAGTTCTACCACATGATGACAATGGTTTGATTACTATAGCCTTTTATTTTACTCTGCTGAAATTCATCTAACAACCTATAGTGTTATCCTAAATTGCACCCAAATGTTACATACTTTAAATATCAGAAAGAACAACCATCACAGCTTTGGCATGGCTTAACTTAGAAACAGGCACTAAGGCCAGGGGAAGAGCTATCATACT
This sequence comes from Gracilinanus agilis, assembly GCF_016433145.1. NCBI lineage: Eukaryota > Metazoa > Chordata > Mammalia > Didelphimorphia > Didelphidae > Gracilinanus > Gracilinanus agilis. The sequence goes on from NC_058132.1 coordinate 349,733,272, forward strand.
ACAACATAAGTTTCATAAGGTACTTTGACATGTATGCACTTTCTTCTTCAATTATACTGCTCCTCTCTTTTCCATCTTTGTTCAGTAGTTAATAGTTAATAATTTATATGTGCTCAGCAAGTCCTCATACATGTTGATTTGTAAGGCAAAATTCAAAATGTAACACAAGGATATGTGCTTGACATAATGAACGAAATGAGCTTAATGGTTATTTGCTCAATAAAACCAGCCATCTAGAATATTCTATGGACATGGCATTCTTAAAAATTAAGTTTCCTGGATAACTTAATGTCAGCTGTAAAAACTGGAAATAAAAAAATTAAGAAAAATATAGAAACATTTAAGAGACATGAACATATTTATTGAAGCCTTTTTAGAATGTATTTATAGTTCTCTAAATTAATTGAGTATGTAAGACATAATTCAGGCTTTTCTTTATGACTTAGATGGCATTTGTGAATTCCATTTTTCCACTGGGCTTCAGTTTCTTCATGTCTAAAATGGAGCAGTTTGATTAAATATTCTCTTAAGAATGCAACCAGTTCACACATTCTATGATCCTGTGATTTTTATCTTAGGGTAGTTTTTGCTGCAGATATAAATAGTATGGGAAATAAAATTGACTGTTCTAATGCCAAGAGATACCCCAGAATTTACTTTTTAAAAGTCCCTAATATCAAATGCTTTGGGGAGTAATTTGCCTTTTCCTCATAACTCTCTAGTGAAGGATACATAGATTCATGAACTCCATGGCAATATAATATGGTAGCATATTAACTCAAAGACAGAAGCAGCTTTCTCCTAAGTAGTTTTCATGGCCCTCCAGGAAATCCTTTTTTATTGTCAATGTCAGTGTCTTTTGATTTGTCAACAATATTTGAAACATTACTTCTGATTTCTGTATCACTAACAATCCCTCATAGACATCTTGTCAGTCTGTGCCTTCTCTTCCATTTCATTTGTACTGTTTGTTGATGGGATGGGAAGGAGTAGCTTGTACCATTTCATGAAATTCTGGGCTGCTTTGGGTAGATCCATTCCAAAATCCTTCATATTTTCATCATCATTACTAGAAAAATATGCTTCTGGAAACATGGGATTTTGTTTTTCTTCTTGATCTAAGTACTCCTTAACTGACAATTTTAAAGAAAATTAAGTTCAGATTTTGGACATATCATTCTGTTTTTTAGGAACTTCCAACTCTACTGCATGCCACATCATGAAATCTCCTTTGTAATAATATCTTATGTCCTGGTAGAACTTGGTCCATTGTTTAAAACAGTTTACTTCAAAAATTAACTTAGCTCTCTTAAAATTCTCCCCTTTGCACTCCATTATAAGCAGCTTTCAACAACACCTCTACCTCCATTATGCTGTTTCTGTAAGTGCTATTGCATATGTCATATAATTGCTGTGATACTTAGTACCCCTTATTACCCAATTCAATTGCTTGGCAATCTCCTTCTCAATTTTAAGGCAGCATCTTGAATTTCCTCAACTCAGGAATGTTGGAGGGAACAGAATGAAATTCAAATTCTGCCTCTGTCAATTAATATTTTCCTGACCTTGGGAAGCTAGGGGATGCAGTAAACATAGCATTGGAAGTTCAAATCTGGCCTCAGACGCTTACTAGTTGTGTCACCTTGGGCACATTCCTCAGTCATGTTTGCCTCAGTTTCCTCATTTATAAAATGAGCTGGAGAAAGAAATGGCAAATCACTTTAGTATTGTCTTAAAGAAAACCCCAAATGGAGTCATTACAAGTCAGACACAACTGAAAGAAAAGATTGAATAACAACAACTGACCCTGGGGAAGTAAATGATCCTGTCTGTGTTTCAAGTTTCCTCATGTGCAAAATTAGGGGGATTGGACTTATTTGTTATTCTCGAGGAGACTTTCAGTGCTAAATCTATGTTGTTTACATTTGTTATTTACACACATATGTAAATAACATACATCTATATATATATATAGTACTGGTATTACAGGATTTTGGCATTGCTCATTCTGTGTTGTTATTGTATCAGACCATAGTTTTACCCTGGAAGACACTCTCTCTTTTCATGGCCACAAGCCTTCTGAGGTCATTCTTGCCAAGTTCCACAGCTGCTCAAACACCCAGCTGCACTTGCTCTCAGGTCAATTCCATTGCTCTTATGCCTTGTCCCAAATTCACTTTCACAGCCATACTTGCCCAGATGGATTCTCTAACTCTATAATCTAACATGAATGCACTCCCAGGAAGTAGACGCACCACAACTATGGACCCTTGCCATGCCATCACACTCATGTCTCCCTGGACAGAATTTTACATCATAAGTTAAATTAACTTTTCTGATTCTCCCAAATTCCTTCCATAGAATTAAAAATAAAATAAAAAAAACTTTTACATTACAACTACTATCAAAATAGTGGACAATAGAGAAGAAATATTTTTTCTTCCTTCCTTCCTTCCTTCCTTCCTTCCTTCCTTCCTTCCTTCCTTCCTTCCTTCCTTCCTTCCT
>NC_058132.1:349738839-349776880 GCF_016433145.1 Gracilinanus agilis
GAAACTGAAGCTCAGAAAAATTAAGTGGCTTGACATGGTCACATGGCCTATAAGTTTCAGAGGCGTGATTTTAACTCAGATCATCTTGTTTATAAGTCTAACACTGTGCCAAAATGCTTCACCCATAAAAAGAGAGAATACAATTATCTTGAGACTTTCTTGAATGAATTAGAAGGAAAGGATTAAAGATTTTGAAAATAAAAGGGTACTTTTTGATCATTGATTTTAACCCCTTCATTTTACAGATGAGTAAACAGAGCTTAAGTGAGATAAAGTGAATTTCCCAGGATTCCATAGTTGATTCAGAATTTTAACCTAATTCCTTTTTTTCTCTATGTCCACTGTGATAGATAATTTTCTAGGTTATGAGATTCTGGATGAGCTGGAGAGGCAATTTGGTGCTCTAGAAAACATACTGTACAGGGGATCAAAAGACCTGGCTAGGTTCTAGTACCAGCTTTGCCAGGAACTGGCCATGCAAATTTTCCTTTCTTTTGTTCAGTCATTTCAGTTGAGTCAAACTCTTTATGATCTCATTCGGGGTTTTCTTGGCAAAGATAACGGAGTGGCTTGCCATTTCCTTGTCCAGCTCATTGTACAGAGAAGGAAACTGAGGCCAATAGGGTTAAGTGACTTGCCCAGGTTCACACAGCTAGTGTCTGAGGCCAGATTTGAACCCAGGAAAGCAAATTTTGACTCCAGGCTGACACCATCCATTGCACCATCTAGCAGCCCTATGTAAAATTAGGCAAATTAAATCATTCTCTTAGTTTGAATTTTCGGAGATTTGGACTTGATGATCTGCCTCCATTAGCTTTAACTTTATTTGACAGGGTACTCAATTGTGTAGTAGAGAGGTACACTATGGAGGTGTGGTTTAAGTGTAGGAAAGGGGCGTCTGGAAGGAATCAGGAAAAAGGTTCACACAGAAGTTAGAACTCAAACTAACTCTTGAAAAAAGGGGCAAAAAGATGGCCTAGAAAATAAAGGAACAACTCATTGACAGTGTGAAGCAGCAATGATAAACATGAGAGCTTGTGGAGCAGTGAAGAACCTGGCCTAGTTGGGGGAAAAAAAATGAAGGAAAAAACATGGCAGAGAAAAGAAGGTAAGATACCACATGATCCCAGGACACGAAAACTATGAAGTGCATTCTTTTTGCCAAACTGGTGGAACAGCAAATGACTGAGAATATGGGCATCTAGACAGGTCAGTAGGTTGGGCAGAGGACTGAACACAAGACCCAGAGTTGGGAAGACCTGATTTAATATTTGTCCTCGGATGCTTACTCAGAGCTATGTGTTTCTGGGCAAGTCACATCTCTTCTGTGTACCTCAGTTTTCTCATCTTCTATTATTTATTTATTTTTTTAAACCCTTAACTTCTGTGTATTGGCTCCTTGGTGGAAGAGTGGTAAGGGTGGGCAATGGGGGTCAAGTAACTTGCCCAGGGTCACACAGCGGGGAAGTGTCTGAGGCTGGATTTGAACCTAGGACTTTCCATCTCTAGGCCTGACTCTCAATCCACTGAGCTACTCAGTTGCCCCTTCTCATCTTTTTAAATGAGAATAATAATAGCACTTACCTCCCATGGTTATTGTAAGAATAAACTTAGGTAATATTTGTAAAGCACTTTACAAACCTTAAAGCACTATATAAATGCTAATTATTATTTTATTTTTAAATTTATTATTTTATATATTTTTAAATTTTATTATATATTTTTTAAATTTTAAATTTTAAAAAATTCCATTTTTACTATCCATTTTATTTTATTGTATACAATTCATTTTGATAGTTTATTATTACTTATTTCATTTTGTTTTATTTTACTATAATATTTATTTTACTATATTACTTATTTACCTTAGCTTATTATTTAAATAATATTATACTTATGATTGTTATTTTAAATAATACTTTATTTTATTTATCATTATTTTATTTTATTAAGTGACCTGAGGGGCAAAATGATCTTCATCACATCTATTTCCTACCTTATTTGCACTTCAATTTATTACCCAGGGGGAAAATGAAAAAAAGAGGGAGAGGAGAAAGTGTGGGAAATAGGTGAAGCTAGAGTCACCTTCTCAGGAAATAGAAAGATAAGTTGTCGTGGGTATGGCAAGGGAAAGAGGAATTTTGGAGTGTTTTGGACTTCTGTGGAGCATGGAAAATTACCCAGGATAATTTTCTTCGCTTTTCCATGTTCATCTGCACGTATCTAAGTCTTCTAGAACATGAGATGGGAGGATAGTTGCTGAGGTTTGAGGGTTAAATTGTTGTTTATTAAGAACAAACCGGACAGTGCAGTAGAAATAACACACTGGGCTTGGAGTCAGGAAAGCCTCAGGTTCCCAGTTCCAAGTGGCCATGACAAGTCACCTCCCTTCAGAGGACCTCATTTTCCCATCCTCTGTAAAACCAGGGCCTGGACCAGGGAATTTGCTAGACCTTTGATGGTTCTGATTCTTATTGTCTTTTAAAATGCTCACAATTAAAAGCTCTCTTGAATTTATGCCCGCAATGAGTCTCTCATCCAGGAGAGGGCGCGTCAGAACCATAATCTGAGACATCCTTCATAAACACACAAAAATCTTCTCACAGAATGGGGCAGAGGTCCAGGTAAAAAGAATTCTACTTATTTGCCTCCAGGAGGGGAAATAAAAATATTTATGTATTGCTTTTAGTTGACCACAGTTCACTGACTCTATGCAAAGAAGGAAACAGGAAATGATTTGCCCATTATCTAAATTATGTGACTGAAATCCATTGGAGTGTTTTAGGACATTTCTAGGGGATGATGATATATTATGTTTCCAAAGGAGCACGGAATGGCCAGTTTTGCATCTTCCACTGTTGGGATGTCCTCATATTCTTCCCTCTGGCAATAGCATCGTTTTACTTCATTAGTAAAGTGACCTAAGGGGCAAAGCAATCTTCATCAGCCCTCTCTTTGCTACCTTATTTCCACTTCAACTTATTCCCAAGGGGAAGAATGGATGGGGGGAGGAGAGGAGAAAGTATGGGAAATAGGTGAAGCTAGAAAAATATGATATTTTTTTGAATGATTCAATCTGTAGAATGTGGATGTCTAGAATTAAAAGAATATCTCAAGGACAGGCAGAAGAATGCCTAGTTTTAATTTTCTTGGCCGAATTGTACCTGACAAATAAGACGATGAGAAGAGTAAAGAACAATTCTTATAGAAAGAGCAGACCTCTATTCAAATACTATGTCTGAGGTTTATGACCTGTGTGACCTTGAGCAAGCCACATAACTGCCCTGATCTCAGTTACTTCATCGTTAAAATGGAGGGAGCTAAATATGACCATTAAGGTCCTTTTAAGTGCTACTAGTATGTTCCTAAGATTTTTTGTTTTTGTTAACTTGAACACAAATCTCCCCCCCCCAATAGTTTTGTTGCTATTCCTATAGAATTGATTTCTTTATTTTTCTATTTCTGCAGTGCTTCTTTCCTTTCCTTCTCTGCTTTAGTCCAATGTGTCTCTTTATTTTTTCCTCTAAATTTCCTATTCTTTTTCATTGTTTCCCTTCATTTCCCTTCCCCTTTTCTTACTGCCTCCCTTCCCCATGGTATTCTGCTATTTCATGCACAAATTAACTTAGTCAGCTTTTTACCCAGGATATCAATCTCCTGCAAATATCCCCACTGTACTGTTTCAGTTTCATATGATTTGAAATACTGTGAGGAAGGACATCCCTAAATCCCACTTCTCATTCAGAGATGGAGAAGATTATCTCCTTAATCTAAGAGACAGCAAGCTGTGTGATCCAGTGGTCTGGGAGCCTAGGTTGGGGGGGAGGTTGGAAACAATCTGATTCCATACTTTAGTGTTGATTTTCAGCATGCAAAGGGAAAGATAGAAGTAAAGGGGTTGGAGCTCATTTCATATGAGTTGAATAGAATAGAGAGGCTGCAGAAATGAAGGGGAATAGGGAAGAGAACAAGAAGAGAGAATCTTAAAATATCAGATCTGGACAGGACGTGAGAGATTATCTAACCTCTAGGTGTCAAACCAATGGCCTGAAACCTGCAACACTTCCTAATGGTGCCTGAACTAGATTAAAATATAATTTCTATGTCATTTTCTAAGTCAATACGTGAGCAGCAAGAACCCTTATCTACATTTTAGCAGCCCCTGTTTCTCTTTGGCACCATTGATCTGACTCATTCATTTGACAGAAGAAGAATCTGAGACTCAGGGAAATTGAACAACCTATCCAAAGTATAAACATTGCTATCTGTTAGTGTACTCCGTGGAGCTAGAACCCAAGTTTCCTGATTCCCAAGTGTATATACCATTTTTATTGTGCCACATAGGAACAAATTCGAGAGTTACTTTTTGCTAGCTTTTTTGTTGTTACTCATTATAAAGTATTTTCCCAACTTATGGCAAAGGAAAAAAACAAACAAAAACTCTCCATAATGTTGCTGTTTATCTCCTTCAAAATGGTGTATTTACCCACACCACCTCCGGGCACAATGTCTCTGAGGTGACATCTTTTTTTGTTTACCTGGCTGCTGTGGAAAGAGAAAGCTGCAGTATCCCACATGTCCTTACACAAACGTTTCCTGTGTAAGGTTCATTTAATAGGAAAGGAAGAGAAAGTTTTCTAGAAGTGCTTCGAAAATGAAAGTTATTTCATTTATTAATTTTTAAAATGATGCCCCCCTCTGAAAACCACCAGGCAATATTAATCTTTGAAAGATCTATTAAAAAAGAACACGTCAACAGCTTTACCTCTACAGACAAGTGTGTGTGTGTGTGTGTGTGTGTGTGTGTGTGTGTGTGTGTGATTGTGATGTAGAAGAAAAGTCTAGATTTGAAGCCAGAATAGCTCAGTCCAGATTTTGCTTAGATTTTTACCTTGAATGAGACACTTGCTTCTCTATATCATCTACAAAATGAAGGGTTGGCTCACATGATATCTAAAGTCCTAATGCACAGTGAATTCTATGACATAAGACCCAAAAGGAATGATTTAGAAATCAACTTCAGTGTTCAACTCATTGAGACTTTGTCAGAGAAAAATAGAGAAAGATTACTAAAAGCTTAGATGCTCCTATGAAAATGCTTCTCTAAAATGCTTAAGCAAGTAAGTGACCCAGATTTATCAGCTCTTGTTTGTAGGTTGTCTTCACAGAGTATAGAGAGCAGGTCTCTCAAACTGGCTCTCTTTCAACCTTGGTATGTGACCACATACAACTTAATTCACTTCTAGAACTTTAATCTAGAGCTGGAAAGTTCATGTCTCTAGGCCAACTCTTCATGTTTGTGGTTGAGGAAACTGGGAACTTAAGTGATTTACTCAGAATCACATAGGTAGTAAGAAACACAGATGGAAATTGGGCACATGTTCCCTGATTCCAGAGGAAGGATTCTTTCTTCTGGATCTTCATTTTTTCCTCTCTAAAATGAGATTAGATTAGAACCTATGAAGTCCTTTTTCAACTTGAATGTTTTATAATTCTAGTTTGAGAGGCAGCCTCCTGAGTGGACAGAATAAGTGACCATCAATCAACTCTAGTAGAGGGATTGCCAATTAGTATTTATTTTGTGTTTATTTTGTGATCTGTGTAATTTGTAAGAGAAGTGAAAAATATGCTCTTTGCCCTCAGGGAATCACATTCTCGGAGGCTCAAGACTGTTTAAAGGATTAAGAATACCATGTGGTGTGGAAATATAAAATATTGGCTTTAAAAGAAATAGGAGGCCAGAAAAGGGAAAGTTCACTGACGGGCTGCAATAGTTTGAGAAGAATTCTTGAACCAGATTGGATGTGAGTTGTGCTTTAAAGTATTTGTAGAATATAGTTTTGTTCTGGAGCAGGTGAACAGAAAGAACTTCAGGCAGGGACAAATAACTCTGAATAAGTAATGGAGGTGAGATCAATCATCATGTTTCCACATGATAAGGAACACTCGTGTTGTAAGTAATAAGTCTGGATAGCATGATTTTGACAGACTTTGAAATTCAGGGGGTTGGGGAGTAGAAGGCTTGAACCAATAAGCAAAACAAAAAGTATTAAAGATTCTCTTTAGGGAATTGCAAAGATGAAACCAGCATTTTAAGAAGATGAAGTTAATAGATTTATAGTTAGAAGAGAATTCAGAAACTATATTGTCAAACTCTCTGGTTTTACAGATAGGGAAATTGAGGCTTGGGGAGGAAGTAATTTATAGGATCATAAATTAAAAGGTAACCCAAAGCCCATCAAATGGCAATCCTTATATGTTCTAATGAGAAAACTAAGGTCCAATGAAGTAGTGACCTGTAGGATCATGGATTTATATCTGAAAGAGACCCCCAAAGACTATGTAGGTCAACCTTCTTATTTTACACATCAATCACAGAACAGGCAAAATGACTCCTTCTAGGTCACATAAATAGTAAACATCAGAGACAATATTTTAACAGAAGTCCAGAGATCTCTCCTCTATTGTACTATTGGATTGGATAGGTCTGAGGAGTCAGGGAGGTCAATTGGATTATCCAAATCTAATCCAATGAGATCCTAATGAGATAACTGGGAATAGAGAGAAGGATGAAACAGTCCTGAGTGATGAATTTGTTACAGAATTAGAAAGAGAAGAGAAAAAAATCTGAAAAATGACTAGCCTGGAAAGACAGGTTGTAACATTAACAAAGACAGAAGATGAAGAGACTAAAGACAATGCTGATGAATTTGTTTCTGGGACTGCTGAGTTTATAGTGTTGGTCTGGGCATTGAATTGTGGATGTCCTATTGGCAGGTAGAAATATAGAACTGAATCACGGGCTCAGGATCAATCTTTTGAAAACAGAGCTCATAACTTATTCATAGTTGTCTCTGCCACTGCACCTAACACTGAGCCTTGCTCTGGTTGGAGCTCAATATTTTATGAATGAATGAATGAATACATAGACTTAGGAGTCATTTGTCATAAATGTGATAATTGATGTAATGAAAGTAGGGGAATTCTTTGAAAAGTTAGCATAGAAGAAGAAGAGAGGACAATGCCCCAGGGAAGTTAAAGTTCTACTGAGAGGCCACAGAAGAAGGAATAAACATTTCTCCTGATAATCTCCAAGTACAATAGAGTTCTGTGGTAACCAAGATGAGGGCCTTGTACAGAATATGCCTGATCATGGCTCAGAGTCAGACCATCAGATAGGCAACAAACATTGAGATAGCAGGAGGAATCAGGAATCTGGGGATCAAAGGGAAAGTCTGAAGTCTAGCAAGAGTTAGAGTTGTATTAAATTTTATAATTATAACAGAGTTCTACCAATTACATAACATAGGGATCTTCATTCTTCCTTCTCCAACAAACACACACATAGAATGCTATTATGTACTTAGCTAGAAATCATTGTGTAGCCAAATTTCAGAGAATCTGGAAATAGGATGGAGATAGGAGCTCCCATTAGAGGAGAAATGGCAAACTAGAGATATTCTTTGAAAGTGCATTGTTTTGATACATGTAAACCCAGTGGAATTGCATGTTGGCTGCAGTGGGGGAGAGTTGAAGGGGAGGGAAAGCACATGAATTATGTAACCATGGAAAAATATTCTAAATTAATTAATTAAATAAAATTTCAATTAAAAAAAAACAAAACCCAACCAAAAAAAGAAAGGGGATTTTTTTCCTCTTCTAAATTCTATCTTGGATATTTGAATATCAATTATATAGACCCAATCACAAACGCATTGTCAGACCCTTTCTTAATGCTTGCCTTTCCTACTTTTTGGACTGTTATTCAGATCTCTCTTTCCTAAATGAAATACCAGTCATTCTTTCCATGCTAAGATGACCGAAAGAGTAGAGTGAGAAATATTTAGGTAACATTTCTCACATTTCTCAGGGTTTTGTCAATATAGCTTTCAAAATATTGGCATTACTTCATAAAGATTAAGACTAAAATTTGACTGTACAAGTTCTTATGCCGGTGTCCTGTCCCAGTCTCGTTCTGGAATCCATATTTGCCAAACATCAACAACTACCTCATTTGCTCTAAACAGAAAATCAGCTTTAGTTATATCTATACTTATTGCAAGATATACTCTTAACTTATTTATATGTCCATTTTTAAACATAAACATTTTAAAGGCCAACATAATGCTGATGTTCTGTCCTCTATACATTCTAACTCTTCCTACTTCATCACAATAGTGATGAATTGAAGGATTGCTTTCCAAGAAGTCTTCTCAATCAATTGTCAGCCTATGGAGATCATTCTGACCTCTTAGAAGTCAAGGGTTATTTTTCTTTCCCACCTTTATATGCCTACCTTAGTAGATAGTTCTATAACAAGACTTAATACATGCTTTTTTAAATTAATTTAAATTGAATTGTAGCCTGGAAGGGTAAATCACAACCATAGACCACGAGGAGCCTACTTCTCCTCAGTGCATAGCTGTCACTTTTACAAAATCCTTCAATACAGTCTCTCTTCATGTAGAATAAAGAAAATGTCTCAAAATAAACAAAAGTGTATCACTTTCTAGTCGGTATATTTTGAAGCAACTGGGATAGTTCAGTGTCTAAAGTGTTGGCCTTGGAGGCTTCCCTTGGCCAAATAGGTGGATAGGAACAATCCATTCAATGGCTATGAATGCAGCTGAAGCATGCATTATGGAGCCCTTAGAGCTTGGACAGACATCCACTGCATCTCAAGGCATCACCAGTCATCTTGACTTTTATCTTGCAGGTGGACTTCAATGACTCTGGAAGAGAGAGCCAACTATTTAAATCCAACTCATGTACGAGTCAGGACATCACCCGAGTGATGCCTCATGCATGCCTTACTGAGAAATAGTTGGTTCTGAAAAGGAGAAGTAGGAAGTTAGTCTAGTCATTCCTTATTTCACGTAAAACAACAATAGCAACAACAGCAATAGATTTCATGTACTTTACAGTTTTCCATAGGGTCAGCCCTGAACACATAGAAGTCAAGAGTTGAAAACAGTGAAATTAGCATTCTTAATTACTTGCCCAGTATAAATTGTTCCTTTTTCCAGGCATATGGGCTAAGGCTAATGGACTGTAGATCTCTCAGACATTTGAAAGGGAGCCGATTTAAGTCCTGATGAGATGGCATGGGAGAGGGCACGGTGGTTTCTGAGTTATTGCTGTTAACCTCAAATCAGTTGAACAGAATTCTTTAGTCATCAAAGAAATCTACTAATGTGCCAGGGTATAGTTCAGGGTCAGGTCATCTTAGATAGTTTTTGAGCATGTGCCAACAAGTTAAATATCTTTGTCTTACAGATGATAGAGAATAACAACAACAGATTTCTTGGTTATACCATCTAATCACTCTGAACCTAGCATATAACAAACATATCCCCATGCCCCAGGGCCTCTGCATTTTTTCTCTGATCCAGATTCATGTGATTTTTCCTGGACTAATTAATAGACTTCAGGTTTATTTACATGGCAATAACCTGTGGTATAGGGACTTGGAAGGATGAAATAGGGAGGATTAGGTAGGATATAATAGGGAGGTGCAGGATATAATATGAGGCTGAAGCTAGGGGTAATAACTGGTAGGATCAGGGAATAAGACAAGGCAAGGGACCCAAGGCTGGAGGTAATCAAGGGAATAGACTAGGTAGTAGGGTAGTTAAGGCAATATAGTGGATGAGGAAGGTTCAATGATGAAGGATGGTAGTTGAGGTGGTAGGAGAAATAAGGAAATGTCTGAGTTTAGGGAGTATAACACTGAAGTAACAAGGGTTTCAAGGGAGAGGATGAATTACTCTAAGCAGACAAACAGCAGCAGGGAAATACAGACTGGGACTTAGGCTAGAGACAAACACTGAAGGGAAATAGACTGATCCCTTCAAGTAAAGGACACTATACAGCCAAGTTAGAGTCAGCCAAGACAGATTGAAATTGACTACAGGCTTTAGTCAATTTCACAGGAAGGGACTGGTTTGAAGTTACACTTCCTTCAAAATGGACACCCTCAGCTTCCTTCAAACCCAGAAAGTACATTGTTTCGCTTTTCCCCTTCCTCCCTTTCTTACCAATTAACTAATGAAATAGCAAAAGGTCTTGTTTAAACACAAATGGAGTTTATTGTCTTCTCAGGATAGATTGTCAGGGTAAAAGGATCAAGGAAGCCCTAATAGCCACTCAGAGAAACCTCACGTGGGGAAGGGAAGCAGGAATGTGAGACTGAGAAAGGACCTGCCTTTACTCAGCTCTCAAGGTGATTTCGAAATCAAAAGGGGTTAGGAAGTTAGATACAAAGACTCAATAAACAATTTGTTTCAAGGGTAGGACTAAACTCTCACAGATTTAAACTAACTCTCTGGTTTACTCTCCTATTCACTCTTCTCAGATATTCAGGTAAGGGAAATGAAGGTAGGAAATAAGGTAGGGTAGGGAGATTCAAAGGATTTATCTAAATTAACAAATCTCAAAAAACTGCAAAACTAAGCTAGGTTTCAATCTCAAGAATAAGGAGCTCAGCTGGACCCTGGTTCTCTCCACGAGTTCCCAAGTCCAACTGAAACTTTTCCCCAAGATTCTAAACTCTTAACTGACAGTAGAAATTCTGCAAAAACAGTTATGCCCCCACTCTACACTACACCTGTCAATTAAAATTGTTTGGGTATAGTCATGCTGGATTCTAGTGAACATAATAGCACTAGAGACTGCAGTGAAGATTTATAAAAATAGTAATGATATTTGATATTTATTTTAGGTTTTATAGTTTCAACTACTTCTTTTGTACTATATTATTCTGTCAGGTAGATATTAGAGATATTATTATGCTAAGAGATAACTGGAATTAGGAAGACTTGAATTCAAATCCAGTCTCACAACTAGCTTTGAGACAAGTCCCTTAAATAGGGATAATAGGAATACCTCCCTCACAGCATTGTTGTGAAGATTAAATGAGATAATATATGTAAAGGGCTGAAGACTATGCCTGACACATAGTAGGCACTAAGCAATTCCATCACCAGCATATTCCACAATTTGTTCAGCCATTCCCCAATTGAAGGGCATACCCTCATTTTCCAGTTTTTTGCCACCACAAAAAGCATGGCTATAAATATTTTTGAACATGTCTTTTTATCTATGATCTCTTTGGGGTACAAACCCAGCAATGCTAATGGCTGGCTTGAAGAACAGGTAGTCCTTTAGAGCTCTTTGGGCATAGTTCCAAATTGCCATCCAGAATGGTTGGATCAATTCACAACTCTACCAGCAATGCATTAATGTCCCAATTTTGCCACATCCCCTCCAGCATTCATTACTCTCCCCTGCTATCATTTTAGCCAATTTGCTAGGTGTGAGGTGGTACCTCAGAGTTGTTTTGATTTGCATTTCTCTAATTATTAGAGATTTAGAACACTTTCTTGTGTGCTTATTGATAGTTTTGCTTTCTTTATCTGAAAATTGCCTATTCATGTCTCTTGCCCATTTATCAGGTTTCCTTAATTTGAAGTCCAGCTCCCTATCCATTCTGCCAGGGTGCCGCAAATGTTCCACTGGGCAGCAATTTGTGAAGAAAAGAGCGCCCAACATATGGAAAATTAATGCACTTTTGGTGGAGATGTGAGTTGGTCAAACATTCTGTAGAACAATTTAGAACTATGGCCAAGGGACCATAAAATCACACATACTGTGATAATACCACTACTAGATTTATATCTGCTTTAAGAAATGACAAGTAGGATGTGTTCAGAGAAACCTGGGAAGTCTTACATAAACTCATGCAAAGTAAAGTGAAAGAACCAGGAAAATATTGAACATAGTAAAAGCAATATTGTAACAATGATCAACTATGTAACAATACAATAATCCAAGACAATTGCAAAGGACTCATGCTGAAAAATACTATCCATAGGAGCAGCTAAGGAACTCACTGGACAGAGTGCTAGGCTTAGAGTCAAGAGGACCTGAATTCCCGTCTGCTTCAGATACTTCCTAGCTTTGTGACCCTGGACAATTCACTTAATCCTAATTGCCTAGCCTTACCACTCTTTTGCCTTGGAACCAATACATAGTATTGATTCCAAGATGGAAGGTAAGGGTTAAAAAAAAAGAATTAGTACTAAGACAGAAGATAAGGTTTTAAAAAATGCTGTTCACCTCCTCAAAGAGAATGGACAAAGTCTTGGTGCCAATTGAACATGCTTTTTGTCACTTTATTTTTGCTTGTTTATATGTTTGTGTATTTTCATTTGCAAAATGACTAATATGGAAATATATTTTGCATGACTTTACATGTATAATTGATATTGTATTGTTTGCCTTCTCAAGGAGTGGTGGAAGAGTGAGAGGGAGTGAGAAATTTTGGAATTCAAAACTTAAAAAAATGTAAAAAATTAAATGTAATTGAGAAATAAAGTAAAATATATTTCTTTTTTTTTCAATTGTTTTCAGTTATCATTGACTGAGTCTTCCTTGATTGCTTGAGACCAAGAATATTTGACGTGATTATTTAAATATGTTGACTGTTAAAAAACTATGGAATTGGCCTGCAGTGATTATACTAACTGGCACCAATCTGAACTAAACAATAAATCAAAGACAGTAGGGTGCTGGCTTTGGGGCTGTGAAGGAAAGGCCACTCAATAACTGACAGAGGAATAAATGAGTGGGAGACATCTGCTGAAATGGTCAGATATAATATGGCTGAAGTCAGTAGTATAATACTGGAAGGAAACAAAGATCTTCAGGGAGAGGAGGAATTAATCTAAACAGGCAAAGACAGCAGGCTTTACAGACTGGGACTTAGACTTAGAGACAAACTGAGAGAAATAGACTGAAATGAAATTAACCACAGGCTTTAGTTAATTTCACAGGAAGGGACTTGTTTTGAAGTTACACCTTCCTTCAAGATGGGTACCCCGGCTTCCCTTCAAGCCCAGAGTATGTTGGTTCTTTCCCTCTTCTTCCCTCTCTTAATAACTAACTGACAAATTATACTAATAGGTCTGTTGAAACATAAAAGGGTTTATTATCTTGAAAGGATGATTTGTCAGGAAAGTGGATTGAGGAAGCCCTAACCTTTGTCTCAGGAACCTCAGGTGGGGGAAGGGAGGCAGAGATGGAAGCTGAGCAAGGACCTGCCTTAACTCAGCTTACAAGGTGTTCTTGATATCTAAAGGGAATAAATGATGACTGACTAATTTCTTTATATATAATACTGTCAAAATATAGTTAAACCCTTCACAGATTTGAACTCCTCTCTAATTTACTCTCCTTATTAACTCCACAGACATATAAGGTAAGGGAAGGAAGGTAGGAAATAATAAAGGAAATGAAATACAAAGGGTTTATCTAAATAACAATTGTTAACTAAATATTTCAAAGCCAGGCTAAATTTCAATTCTACAGATAGGTAAGGAAGCAGCTCAGCAGGTCTGAAAGTCTCTCCACGAGATTCACAACCCAACTGACTTTTCTTCCTCAAGATTCCAAATCCCTAACTGATTACAGAACTCAGCCAAAGCTTGAAAAAACTATCATGACCCCCTCTCTCTGTACTACAAACTAGAGCTTCATCTTCATGGATGCAAGAAAGCTTACCCAACATATGAATTAGGGAGATGTGGGAGAGAGGAAATATACTAAAAGGTTGGGTTCAGGTACAAAATCAAAAAATAGGCTTACCCTGAAAATGGGCTTAGTTGAGAATAATCAGTGTCAGATATAGAAGGGAGCATTCATAATCAAATCTAGATGAGATGGAGAAGTGCTCAGGGTCACACTGATACCAAGATTGGGTAAGACCTGGTCATAGAGAGTTTCTTTATTGGGAACAGAAAGTAAGAGAAGACCTAAATGAACTCTCTATAGGCAGCAAGAGGAAAATGATCCAAGACCACCACAGCTACTCGAGAGTTTTATCCAATCAGAAGATACAAGTATCATCTGCCTGACAGTTAACATTGGCTAGAACAGTGGAAAAGTACTGTTCTCACCATTTCTTATATGCTTTATGAGCATTAGGACCACTTTTGACTCCATAGTGGAGTACTAGAATTCTAACTGTAACATCAAACAATATAAACTTTACAATTGTCATCGACAATCGTTACTTTATGGGAATGGTATAGAAGGGAAAGAATCCTCAGGCACAGACTAGACTAAATAATATTTGAGTTCTATACCAACTGTGAGAATATATGTTGCTATCATCATTCTTTAATTTTGGACACAACTAAATATTGCCACCTTCTATAGTCTAGGCTAGAGGCTATGTTAGACCCTGAGGGAAAAACCAAAAATAATAACATAATCTCTACCCTCAAGGAGTTTCTGGTCTAGAGCAAGAGAGTTGTACTAAATCTAAGTATGAACTAACTTCTGAGAACAGGCAAGGGTTTGTATTTTTCTTCTGCATTTCTTTTTAAAAGTGTCTTCCCATGTTCAAAATGAATTAGTGGATAAGAATAAGTAGGGTATTTCAGTTGGAGGAAATCACATGAGTAATGACACTTAGGTGAGAATTAGCTAGTCTTAATTGGAGATGCAAAATTGGTTGATTTGTGAGGGGAAAAATGAGCCATTTGGGGGCTCAAGGAAAGATCCAACTTGAAAGGCAGTGAAGGGCTAGTAGATTAAAGACTTTGAATACTGTTTGGACGACTTTGAATTTGTTTTGATAGTTATTAGAGAACCCATTTTTTATATATTTTTGATCTGAGGGATGATACAATGAAAATGATATTTGAGCTTTGGCAGCATCTGTGTGTAGGATGGACTGGAATGGGGAGGAAGTCAACAGTTAGTAGGGGCAAGAAGATGAGGTAGGAGATTGCCATTATTCAAACACAAAGTGACAGGGATTGGTTGCTGTGGAAATGAAAAGAAAGGGGGCAAATGAAAGAAACAATGTGGGAGAAGAATTGGCAGAACTTGTTGACAGATGGAAGTGAAAAGGAGAGGAGTAGAAATAACTCCAAGGTTTTGAACCCAGAGGATTGGATGGATAGTCACCACTAAGACTGATGGGAAAGTTTCAAAGATGAGTGTGCAGTAGTTTTTCATTTTATTCCTTATGTCAACCCTTTGCCAAAGCTATCAAACAAAAGCTTGAATGATGCTATTATTGTACATAGCCAAACCAGCAAGATAACTCCTCTTAATTTGCTTTTTTCTTCCTACAAGAATATTCAACCTTTATGAAGTTTCTCTGTATTATTTAAAGTTTTTCAGGAAAAAAATAAAGTTTTTCAGTAGGGTATGAGAAGAGTGTAGACAAAATGTTACAAGTGAGGTGACTATGAAAACTTCTAGGGGACAAAACCAAAACAAATAATTTAAAAAATAATCAAGGAATGAGCCATCATTATATCCTAGTAACTTTATAGAAGCTTGCAGAAGAGGTCTTGCCATGCAGTGCAAATAGGGTTAGATTATGAGTTAGTAGGTCTGGGTTCAAATCAAAATTATTTTACTACCTACCTCAGTTGCCTGGGGAAAGGGAATACCTTCCCCCTCCCGCCTTTGTTTCCTCTTCTCTCAAAAGTAGGACTGGAGCCAGATGGCCTTCAAAGTCCCTTTCCACTCTAAGTCTGTGAATGGATTCCCTTCAGGCCCTAAACAAAACCTAAACCTTCAGTTTCTTTGAACTCTATTTCCTTGTCAAATTGCTGAAGAAGCTGTTACCCTCCGATTATACTTCTAATCCAGGGATTCTTAACCTGAGGTCTGTAAAATTATTCTTTAAAAATAAAATAAAATGCTTAATTAAAACTCCCCAAACAACTATGACTGATTTCTTTTGAAAACTATGCATTTAAAACTTGAATCTGGGAAGGAGTCAATGTGTTTCACCTTATTACCAAAGGGGTTAATGAAACAAAAATGGTCAAGGGTATCTGGTCAAATTTGACAAAAATAAAACAGAACAAAATTCATCATGTTGTAGAATGAAGAAAACTTAGTGGTGGCTTTGAAAGCTCAGAGACGACTTTTCTTGTCTATTTCAATTGTTGACTGATTTGGAATTTATTTGCATATAGCAGTGATTCCCAAAGTGGGCGCCACTGGCCCCTGGTGGGTGCTGCAGCGATCCAGGGGAGCGGTGATGGCCACACTTTTTTTGTATTACATTCTATTCTGAGTTCAATAAATAGTTTCATAATTTCCAGGGGGCGCTGAGAAATATTTTTTTTCTGGAAAGGGGGTGGTAGACCAAAAAAGTTTGGGAACCACTGGCATATACCAAGAACTTAATAATGTTTGCTCATTGATTGAAGGAGGCTAGGTTGGAGTCAAGTAGGTCATTCAGCAGATAGAATTCTGCACCCAGGGTCAAGAAAATCTGAATTCAAATCCTGATTCCAATATTTGATAGCTATATGACTTTGGACACAATTTCTTTTTACCTCAGTTTCCTCAACTATAATATGAGGAGATTGTATTCATAGTTTTTAAATAGTCTTCTTATTCTAATGGTCTTATGACCATACACTCCTTCTTGGAGGAAAAGAAAAAGAAATGAAATTCATATAAAGGGGTAGTCTCCTAAGGTGCTTAGACAAGGCGTCTGTATGGTAATGACAACCAAATGTTATCGTTATCTCATGCCCAATTTTAGGCACCTTTCAAGGAAGTAAGCGAACCTTGTATGATTCAGAAGGTAACTTTAGGCAAAATGTAATATTTATCCCTTATTTCCCTGGCTCTGGCCCACTGTTGCTGAAATATTGAAGAAAGGGGAGGGCTTGCAGTCAGGAAGACCTGAGTTTACATACACTATTTCTTTCTCTGTGTCTAGACAATTCACTCAAACTCCTTGAGCCTTATTTCCTCAACCATAAAGTGGATGAAGCATCTACTTTATAGGGCTGTTGTAAGAATCCAATATGACAACATATGAGAAGTACTTTGAGAGCAGTAAAGGATCAATTAGTTAATGGACATTTATTAAGTGTCTACTATGTGCAGGCATGTGCCAACGCACGGAGGACATAAAGAAAGATAAGGAAAGAGACAGGCTATGAAGGACTTTAAATTTCAAATAGAAGGTCTTATATGATCCTGGAAGTGACAGGGAACCAATGGAGTAAATTGAACATAGAGCTTGTGTGTGTGTGTGCAGGCTTGTATGTGAATGACACGGTCAGATCTATAATTTAGGAATATCACTTTGATAGATGAGTGAAATTGGGGCTAAAGAGGGGGAGAGATGGTGGGGCAAGGAGAATCCTCAGTAGCCTATTGCTGCAGGGCAGATGCCAGGTGATAAGTATCTGCACCAGAGTGGTTAGAGTGTCAGAGGAGAGACGTCGTATATTTAAGAGTGTTTCAAAGGCAAAATTGACAGACCTTGGCAACAGATAAGATTCTTTTCAATGATATCTGAGCAGTGAGATAAATTAAGGAATTGAGGATACCACCTAGGCTTCAAGTTAGGGTGACTTGAAGGTTAGCGATCCCTTTAATAGGGAAGTGGGGCAGCAAGGTAGCTTAGAGGATTGAGAACCAGGTCTAGAAATGGGAAGTCCTGTGTTCAAATCTGGCCTCAGTAATTTCCCATGTGATGCCAGGCGAGTCATTTAACCCTCCATTGCCTACCCCTTACTGCTCTTCTGCCTTGGAACCAATATGCAGGATTGATTTTAAAACATATGGTAAGGGCTAAAAATAGTAATAGAGAAACTTAATAGTAATAGTAATAGAGAATAGAGGACATTTTGTGGAAGAAGATGAATTCACTTTTGGACATGATTAGTTTAAGATGTCTAGGGCACATACAATTTGAGATGTCTAATAGGAAGTTGGAGAGGTGAGAGCAGACAGGTTAGGACTGCCTAAGTAAACTTGAGAACCATCAGAATAGAGATAATAATTGAATTCATAAGAATTAAGATTATCAAATGAAATAGTGTTGGTTGTTTTTCATACTTGAAGAAGACCAAAGTTGCTCATGATGTGTTTTAACTCAGTCATAAACTGGATTTAAGTGAGGTGGAGTTGGACAAAATCATTAACTGCACTCTTACTTCCAGAGTCATTTAAGCCAGTGGCAAGATAAAAAAGTCAAGATGACTCGTGATGCCTCAGGATGCAGTGGATGACTTTGTCATCTTTAATGTCTAATCAAATTCTAAGCACTCCATAGTGCTTGCATCCTCCTACTTCATGACTATTGGAGCAAATTGTTCTCATCTGCCCCTTCCACCAGGGGAAGTCTTTCTTCAGTTGGGGGTGGGTAAATGAGACAGTATAAAACACAGGACAGAGCAATATGAAACACAGGGATTCTCATGACCTGAATGAAAATCCTGAGAAAGGAGACTGAGAGAGAATAGATAGGTGGGAAGAGTCAGTAGAATCCTGAAAACCTAAAGAGAAGAGAATATTACGGAGGAGAAGGATGATGTTAAAAGCTGCAGAGAAGTAAAAAAGGGTGAGGGCTGATGAAAGGCCATTAAGTTTTGGAAATTAAGATACTGTTATTATCCTTATTTTACAGTTGAGGAAACTAAAGGAAACAGAGATTATTTGCCCAAGGTCACACACATAGTAAACATCTAAGGCTGGATTTGAACTTAGATCTTCCTCACTCCAAACCCCCCATTCTATCCATTGTTCCATCTAGCTGCCTAATTATTATTGCAAGAACTTTGACCCCAAACCAAAATGGACTCCCATTAATATTCCCTCCTCTTCCTCCTCCCGCTCCTTCTTCTTCTCCTCCTCTTCCTTTTTCTCTTTTTTCCCTTCCTCTTCCTCCTCTTCCTCCTCCTCCTTCTCTTTCCTCCTTCTCCTCCTCCTTTTTTGTTTTTTCCCCTTCTTCCTTCATTAACAATGACAGTTAATAGGAGTTGGGGCTTTGGTTACAATTACAAAATCTAACATAAAATAAGAATGGCAAAGGAGGGCAGGAGTTACAAAATAAAGGGATAACATTAGGGTCTGGAAGGGAAGATGGTCCAGAGATATCTGAATCAAGCTGTTTCTGTCATTTCTGTAAAGACTCAGAGGAGGTGATTCTCATATCTTTACTCTGGGCTCAAGTTTGGTTATTATAATTTTGTACCATTGCTTTGTTTGTTTTTTATAATTCTTTCCATTTACATTTGTAGACCATATATATTATAATTATGATAAATTATAATATTTCACATAACACTGTAATATATAATTATTATTAAATTATAATACTGAAGGCTGTCATTGTTGCCAGATTTCTTTTCATGACTTGAAACGTAGGAATTAGTTGGATGTGCATTTCTCTTATTATTTATGATAGGCCCTCTTTTGTTATGGCTCTGGCTACTTCCTTTTGCATTAGATCTTTGTATTAATCTTGGTTTTAAGATGAGTAAGCTTCTTCCCAGATCCTGGCATCCTTCCATCTGACAAAAATGTATTCAGAGTTATTCCTGCCTTTTAGTTGCCCCCTTCAGGTGGCTTGCAGCCCTTTACCAGATATATTGAAGCTTCACTTTGTTACCTAACAGTAATCACTTAGAACTGACAAATTTGACTTGTGGATTAGATTATAATATTTTACCCCTGAATAGAAAAGGATATTTGCCCTTTATCCTTTTCCTTCTGGTCTCAGGGTCCCCTACTGAATTTTGTTACTCTTGTTCCATTTGCCCTCCTGCTGCTTTTTTCACATTTTCCTTATTCTTTTCCCCTTTTTTACATGCTTTGCCCCTAATGCCTCTTTTGTTCCAGGTCACAGCAGTCTTCTCCCATACCATAGACTTGTCTATCTAAGGGGATCTTCTTCTTATCAATATTTCATAAAGTGTCTATATTCCATTGTGCCTGAGGAAGCAACATAAATCTAATTCTTCGTTCATTTTAGGAGCAAAATGGGGCAAGGCTACTAGGAAAGGGAGGACAAGGAAGGGGCATAGCACTTTGGGAGAAAAGATTACCTAATGACAGTTATCTT
The DNA here is from genome assembly GCF_016433145.1 of Gracilinanus agilis. Lineage (NCBI taxonomy): Eukaryota > Metazoa > Chordata > Mammalia > Didelphimorphia > Didelphidae > Gracilinanus > Gracilinanus agilis. The sequence continues at coordinate 349,758,737 of NC_058132.1, forward strand.
TTATTTTTATTTATTATAAAAATGCAATATAGTGCCTAGATTTGAAGTGTGTAGTATTATTAATCCATCAATTTTCCTTTGCTTTGACATAGAACCAAGAGGTGATACTTAATGATTACTCTCTTTTCAATAATGTAGACAAAAAAAGATCTTTAGGGTTTTTTCCATATACCTCCCCAACTCATTTGGCTGCTGGGATTCTTAATAACTAGATCTAGGTCTTTACTTTGTTTTCTTTTGACCTGATGATTTGCAGAAACATAACTGCTTTCCTTTTCAGAGGTAGAGACTATACCATTTTTTGAGAATCTATCATTTCCACATCTAGTCTTTGGCAAGAAAGAGGCTACTGTTCATGGTAATTGCTTGGTTTATGTGTTTAATGCTTGCATTTCTCACCCTCTTCCTCTATTCCTTTATCTTCTCATTCTCTCATACTCCAAGAAGATCTCTTGACAAAATCAAGGAGTATTAGGTCCACGCTGAACTTCAGAAGCCCTTTCTTTTGAAGAAAAACATACACTTTATTTTTACTTGAGGCAATCAAAGCTGCTCTATCTTTCCAATCAAGATTTCATATTAACCCTTAGTATTGTCACAGATCTGGTCTTTGAAACCTCAAGGATTACTCAGAGCTTCCAGCTATATTCCCTGACGGCAGGGAACATCTCCTTCTTTCCTGCACACCCTAAGATAAAATTCTCTTCCTTCCTTTGATTCCCATTGCCTTCCCTGTAACAGGGATATGTAATGATTGTGGTAGAGCAGGGAATTCATGCCAATAATGAGTTCTCAAGAGTGACTTTCCTTTTTCTGTCTTTCTTTTTTTTTCTCCCTGAGTAGTTAGCTCTGAAAAGAATAATTTATCAAATCATTTTTATTCAACTTTGGAGGGAGAAGGAAAAGGAAAGGGAGGGGGAAGGTGGAAGGAAGTCCCTTTTGCTGTTTTAATTGCTTTGCAGTATATGTGTGAGAATCTACTTCCTCCTCTTAAAGCTGGCAGCGCTGAGGCTCTGCCTCTCACTGGTGATGGCTGTCTGGGAACTGCTAGATATTACTGATGAACAAGATAGTGCCTTAAACTATTTGATGGTTTCCATGCCTAAGAAGTTAATTTAAATGATAAGCAGTAAAATTGATGAAGGAATAAGTAGGAATTTTTGGCAGGTAGGTGGTGCAGTGGAAAAAGTACTGGTCCAAGAGTCAGGAAGACTTCTCTTCCTTAGTTCAAATCTGACCTCAGAGACTCACTAGCTATTTAACCCTGACCAAGTCATTTAATTATATTTGCCTCAGTTTCCCAATCTGTAAAATGAATTTGAGAAGAAAATGACAAACTACTCTAATATCTTTATTACTCTAATATCTTTGCCAAGAAAACTCCAGATGGGGTCAGAAAGAGTCCCACAAGACTGAAATGACTCAAGAATGATAAACATTGAGATTATATGGAAAATCTCACCTTGCAAAAAGTCTGTAAGAATGGAAGTCATATAAAGTGATTAGCCAAACTAAAAGGGAAGAAAATTCATTAAACTCTAGGAGGACTAGCCGTGTTAGCATCCTCAGGTTCCTAAGGTACAGACTGGTTTAGTCTAGCTTTTCCAGCTTGCAAAGAGTACACTGGCATTCTGTGGCATTTGAATGAATCAATGACACATAGTTTGTTGCCATCAAAATGTTCAGTGGAGAAAGTGCCCAGTTGCTTGTTGGACGCAAGTCTTGTGAGGTCCAAAACAAATAAAGGATATGGCATGCAACAGCCTTATGTCTATACAGCCTAAGCAGAATGGTAGTCATTGAGTAGACTTTGTTATTTAGACCTATTTAATCTATAACCATACCCCAAAGCAAATCTAACTGGACTTGATGTGTATAAAGACCTAATTCATAGTGTGGTGACTATATTGGTTTTGTTGGTAGCACTCATGGGAGAGAAGTTTAGGGAAGAGGTTTTTAAAAATATAATACTTAAATCCAGTCTGGATGAGATAATTTATAGGTATTAAGTCTGTCAACCCTCTTAATATATATTTCACATTAAAATTTTTTAAATCCTCTAACTACTATTTCTGTTAAATTGTTTAATTGGTGGCAAATGCAGTCTTATTACTTGTCACTTATATCTGATAAAGAGCTAGTGTTTTTTTTCCTGTTAATTCAATTTAAAATAAATTCCATCACTTTAAGTACATTAGGTTGGGAGGGGGACCCAAAACCTTTCTCTCCTGAAAGCAACAATGGAGCAATCTATTATTAAATGTAAAACATGATGTTAATGAAACATGATGGCTAATACTTCACAACACAAAAAATCAGGAAATTTAGAGCCCTGTTTCCCACAGCAACCACAGAAGAACAAGTCTGTTTTTCTGACACACTTTGAACACTTCACATTAATGAAAATGTGGTTAATTCTAAATGATTACATGAGCATAATGGGACCAAGTTATTGTCAACATGGACCCAGTAAATGTGGGTATTCTTACCTTTGTGTGCTGCAAAGGTTAATCATGAAGTTAAGTCTAGGAAGTTTTTTATGCCTTTGCTTTAAAATCTCTGGGTTTTAAATGATATCACAGACGCTGCCACACTTAGATCCTTTTACCTTCAGGTTGGTCCCGCTTTGGTTTAATGGATAAAGAATAATGTGTTCTGATGTAGAGATTGTAGGTCATGGATGAGTTAGATTTCAGCTTTTCCCAAGGGCACTGTGAAGAGAGGGCTGGACTTGAAGTCCAGAAGACTTGAATTTGAATCCTGCCTCAAAAACTTTCTAGGAGTGTGTCCCTAGGCAAGTCACTTTAAAAAATAACAAAAATAAACAAAAATCTCTATCTGTCTCACTATTCTCCTCAGGAAAAAAAATGGGGACAATAATAATACTTAATTCCCAGGGTAGTTGTGAGTATCAGATGAGGTAATATTTATAAATAGTATTTTGTAAAGCTTAATGTTTTATACGAATCATAACACATGATATGTACTAGCTGTGAGTCTATCAGCAAGTGACTATGTTGTAGGTCTCATCTGTATAAAGTACAGTCTGTATCTGTAATAAACACAAGATCCACCTCATAGGATTAAAGTTAATGAAAGGGACATTCACTAAATAAATTATAATATTTGAAAATAATGGAATCTGATTGTAGTCTAAGATATTATGAACATATAGAAATCAGAAACATAGAAAATATTTATGAATGGATTTGGTAGGAATCAGGAAAACTATACATGCATGGTGGCTAGAAAAATATGAAAATATACAGCTAAAAACTGTGAGATTTTAATAACTAATATTGACTTTGAAGAATATAGAAGAATAGCTGGTCAAATGTATATGCTGGGGAGATGGGAGACTCCATATGTAAGGGATCCCAAATTGTCAGATGTTTTTACCATGTTGATGCTTTTGCTTAACTTTTTTTTTCATTTTTGAAAAGAAAAAAAAAACATTGCTCTTTATGTGAGGGGAATAAAAAGTAGATGCTTTGGTGGTGGTTGGTAGTATCGCCATAAATCATTTTGATGCAAAAATAAATCAAATCCAACTTTATTTTTAAAATATTGTTTTAAAAAACTAAGATACTATATATATATGCTAGCTATTAGTGTTATATTATTATTATAGTGACTAATATTATTACTAGTAGAAGTAGTAGTAGTAATAATATGATAATGGGTTTTCCATTGACTGAATAAATCCTTCATTTATTCAGCAAAGATTTATTTAGCTCCTGATATATGCAGAGTCCACTAACAATAATTTTAATAGAATGTTTACTTTTGATATGATTTATTTTGGAACTTCCTATTTTGATTTAAGCTTATAGTATTACTCTTTCCTTCAATAAATTTCTGCATTTTAAAAATGATCATTATTATAATTTATATACTTAAAATTAAGAACATACTTTGGCTATGGGAGGGGGTGAGAGGTGGGAGGGAAAGAACATGAATCATGTAACCATGGAAAAATATTCTAAAGAAATTAATTAAATTTAAAATTTCAAACAAAAACAAGCAAATAAATTAATTAAGAGCATGTTCTTTCTAGTATTCTAATAATTCAATTAATTAAAAAAACTGAATGTTGCATCAGAAAATCACTCCAAGAAATGAGTTAAACTCTTCCTATTTCTTTTAAAATTTCCATCATCTACTTTGAGCAAGACTTGAATTCATTACAATAAGAAGGATAGGGGGAGTGATTAGACCTGTGATTTCTTTGATATAAGAACTCTCAGAGAAGGAAATTTCCTCTATCAACAGGTCAGGACTTTTTTTTTTGACAGATTAAAGAAAGTTTCCTAGTGGATGAAACATAAAGTGGTTTTGCCAGGATCAAAGAGTCAAAGTATATCAGATGGGATAAAATTAACAAAATTATTTTTTAATTACATAGTTTATACTGTTTAAGTTCATTTATCTAGGCTAGGTCCACTATGTACAGAGTGTTCCTTACAGAGAACCATATCCCATAATAAAAGGGCTATCACTTCTTCTTTCTCCAGGAATAACATTTGATAATTATCCACAAGAGCACCCTAACTGGATCATTATCTACAGATGATGGGATGAAGGGGAAAGGTCATTCTCTAAGGCTTAGGACATTTAAGCTTTATGAGTCACAATCCTTAAAACTGAACCTAATTCATACACTAATATGTATTTAGCGTAGACTGAAGAGTTTGTTGCTCAGTCCACTTAAAAACAAAGTCCTGACATCTTTTGGAAGCAGGAATTTCTTATCTGAGAGTTCCTTATATCATTGAAACCACAGGTTCAATCATTAACCCTTTCCTCCTAATTATGATGTTTTCTAAGCTTGCTTAGAGTGGATTTTAGATATATTTTAAGTGAAAGGATTTTAGCTTAGTAAATAAACCATCGGGGTCTATAGCAGTCTATGTTTTCTCATTAGATTTCCAGGGTAAACCCAAGTAAAATAGAATACAATGATTTTACATAGAAGTTTCTAACACATGGCTTTAGGAAAATAAGCTGGCTATGTTCAAATATTCTGAAAAACTCAGAACAAAGTATGTGTATATAAATTTTTTGGGGGGATATATAAGGGGAGGAAGAAATTTAAGAATGGAGCAATGACTTTTAACTTAATAATTCTAAGGGACTTTCATATTGGAATAGAGGACTGAATCTATATCTTCTTCAGGGATCAATAATTAAATCAGTATTGCATTTTTTCAGAAGAGAGTATAATAATCTACTGACTCTGTTTATGTTTAATCTCCCTTCATTTGTGTTATCTTCCTCCTCCCTCATGGAAGTTCCTTATTCTGGTCTCCAAATTCCAATATCTTCTCTCTTCTACCATTCTTTTGTACTTTATGTAATCATTAGTTTATTTGCTAAGAAATGGCAATGATTATAGATGACCTTCTTAAGGTGTTGAGCTGAGGAGAGGAGGGATACAAGATGATAGTCAGAATGGACACTATTTTCAACATGTCACTGATACATATCAAATTATTATCTGTCATTACTGTTTTGTTTTGCTTTACAAAAGAATCCTGAGTACCCAATTGTATATGAATATAATAGCCCAGGAAAATATTTGTAGGGTTTCTAATTTCATCTAATCTCAGGCAGCATGACCTGTTCTAATTCTGAAAATGAATAATGTGTCTTAGGGGTTGAGAGCATCCCTTTGTTATACAACATATCCTCAATTGCTTTAAAGATGCAAACATTCCCCTTCAAATCTATGTGACTTTCATCCCAGATCTCACCAAATCTGCTGATTTTAAGTTTTTATTTGAGTGGAGGGCTTTATAGTCTAGTGTTGTTAATGATGATGATATTTTTATAAGCACACATATTATATATATGTATATTCATATTTGTGTGTATACTTTTTATCTTTATGTGGATAGATAGATGCATACACATATAAATTCTTTTCTAATGCATAAAGAAGTACAAAGACCTTCGTCATTTGTAGTTATTTCAGATGCAGCCCTAAGATTGCTTTGACCTTTTCTGTTTATTTACAGTCTGTTTGCATGTGTCCAACATTATATATTGTATTCTGAATACCTTACATTGTTATATTTTCATTTGTCCTGCTGCTATTCATGTTGTCACAGCCATGCAAACTGAACATCTTTATAGTAATGATATTTTCCCAGAGACTTCTAGGCAGCTTTGCCAGCTTTCTTTTCTTCAGGAACCAACCCATTCTCTTTTTCCTTGTAGGCTGTTCATGAAGCTCTCTGCTTTTTACTTTGTTATTATTAAAATGTTTACAAATTAATAAATATCTATTAAATACACCTGATGTAGGATGTTGCACTAGATTTTTTAAAAATAATTAAATAATTTATTTATTACATTAAAATATCCAGGTAACTCCTCCTCTTCTCTCTTTCCATTAGAGAAAAACATCACTTGACATATACACATGTTTATCTATCTATCTATCTAAACTATATCTTCTTATTTCTGTTTATCAGTTCTTTCTTTGGAGGTAGGCCTATACAAGTCATTCTTCAAAAATTATTCTGTTGACAGTATTATAGTTTCTTTGTTCTTCTTGTTTCACTACTTATAACTCCATGTTGGTCTTTTCACTTTAAAAAATTAGCCTATTCATCATTTCTTATGGTATAGTAGTATGCCAACACAATCATATGCCACAATTTGTTTATCGATTCCCTAATTGATGTGCATCCCTTTAATTTCTAGTCCTTTGCCACCACAAAGAAACTGATATAAATAGTTTAGGAACATATACGTTCTTTTCCTTTTTCCTTGATCACCTTAGGAAATAAACCTATTGTTGGATCAAAAAATACATACAATTTTATAACTCTTTGGGCATAATTTCAAATTGGCTAGAATCTAAATCTCCAATTTGATTGAATCAATTCACAATTCCACCAAAAGTGTATTAGGGTACTGTTTTTTCACATCTACTCCAAAATTTATAATTTTACTCTTTTATCATTTTATCTAGTTTGACAGATGTGAGATGGTGTATCAGAGTTGTTTTGAATTTTTCTAATCAATAATGATTTTGAGTAATTTTTATAGTTGTTATGTAGCTTTGATTTCTTCATCCAAAAACTTTTGTCCATTTATTAATTGGGAAATGGCTCATACTCTTATAAATGTAACAAAAATTTTGGTAGAAGAAATAAAGAAAAAATAATGTGTGTATATGTGAGGGGGGAGAGGTAGGCTAGAGGAATGCACTACATTTAGGAGTGCTATGACATATACTCAGATAAATATGATACAATTTAGTCCATGATAATAATTACATGAATCTGTGATCTACATGCCTAAAATGCATGATATACTAGAACTCCATATATAGTGCTCTACATACGGTGTGTGCTTACTAAAGGTGTATTAGTAAAATCTTGAGGGCAAAAACTTTTTTTTTCCTTCTTGACCTCTCTTTCCATCCCTTTTCTTCAAATTTAGGATTAGTGACTTTTGTGAGAGCCGTTTTAGTAAAATGGTGAAGCAAATGACTCATATTGCAAAGATGTGAAGGGATGGTAAGGGAGTGGAGGCAGTGAGTATAGATGACTAAGTATGAAAAGGAGGGGAGACATAAAGGACAGTAACTTGAAAGGATAACTAAAAAATACAAGACTTTTAGAGGTAGTGGGCACTTGGTCTGGCCTGAATGTATTTATAGACAATGGAAAAGAATTAGGAGAATGAAGGGAGGGAGAGAAAGAGAGATCAAGAGGCAGAGTGACAGAGACAGAGGCAAAAACAGAGAGAAAATGATCATCTGGATAAGCTCCCAAAGCAAAATGGGTATACAAGTGGGATCAAGAGGCACCACTGGAGGTATTTCTCTGATAAAGAAAAACAGTCACTTTATCCTTTTAAGTTGGAGCACAGGAAGTGAGGATGAATGAAGACATAGACATTTCAATGTGCAGCAGAGATGACATGAGGAGGATTACTATGGTTGACTTTCATCTTCTTAGCAGCATAGGAGGTGAAATCATCTGCTAATAAGGAGATAAGATTTTATTTGGAGGCTAGAGGAAAGAAAAAGTTTGGAAGAGATGACATATGGTATATGATAGGGATTCAATAAGAGATTGATGAATAAATGTATTATCACGTAGTGGTAAGGTTCCAGTAGAAAATGTGAATTTGCAGTATACCTTACCTGTAAATTTTATTGACATCCTCTAGCAGCATCTAGGACTGTGAAAATGGAAGGCAGATAGTAGAGGTAACCCAGGATCTAGTCTTTTCAGGGCAGACATAGGAGAAGGACAAGAGGAGAAGAATCCACAAAGGATAGCAGTATCTGGATGAACTGGTTGATTATTGACTCAAGACTGTGAAGTGAGGGTTTTGAGGTTAAAATGGACATAATGTACTTTGAGGAGGAGAAACAGTGATTGCAGCTCACAGGAGGTACAAATGGCATGCTACTACTGAGGCAATGAGAGAGGTGAAAGAATATATGCTTGTGACTAGAGAACAGGATTTCAAAATACATTTACTTGAAAGTCAGACAGTTTCAGTAGCTAGAACACCTAGCCTGGAGTCAGGAACACTCATCTTCCTGGGCTCAAATCTGGGTTTAGATACTTACTATATCTCTGATCTCCAGCAAGTTACTTAACCCATTTGGCTTCAGTTTCCTCATCTGTAAAATGACTTAGAGAAGGAAATGCAAACCACTCCAGTATGCTTGCTAAGAAAGTCCAAATGGGGTCACGAAGACAAATGACTCAATAATAGAAACAAAAAGAACAGTTTCAGCTGATCTTGAGCTTCATTGTTTCTTTTAAGTCACCCATATAAGCGGCTAAGGTTGTATAGATGTGGAGTCCATAGGAATTATGAAAGTGGATGAAATGAATCTATTATATTTAAAGAGCCATCAACACAAATACCAAAGCGTCTAATGGTGAGGTTAGAGGTAAGAGTGGAGAGGAAGACTTCAAAGAGTTGCTGGATTCACTGAAGTCAGAAAACTAATGACCAGGAGGTTGGTAGGTCACTAACCAAGATGATGGAGTGATCAAATTGTATCATATGAACTTCTGAGAAGTTTTGCACAATAATGGAAAAGGGAAGTAGAAATGGAAAGCAAAGGGCTGAGTTCTCCTCTTGGTCCTCAGTTCTGGAAGCACAAGAAGAGGGCCAACACTGGAAAACATGGTAAGGGACATGTTGAATTTCTGAGAAAAAACAACAAAACTTGTTTCCCTTACTGCCAGAAGATGGACCTTGTGTGCCTAGAAGAGATTGAGAGTAAAGAGAAGTATTTTATGATAGACTGGGGATTACATTCTATTGGATGTAGTGAAAAGTAAGATAGAGAAGCAAAAAGATCCAGATGAGCTCCATAGGGATACCGGTACCGGTACAAGAAAACACTGTTCAAGAGCAGGAAAAAAGGATTTTCATCAAGCATCTGATTGTTCTGAATCACAAGAATTAGAAGAACAACAGATAGTAACTTTGCTAGCTACCAAAAAGCGAGTATATCAGATAGGGAGGTACACGTAAGCTAATTCAATCAGCCACAAATTTCTTACTGGAAAGTTAATGCAAAGACAGCCTTGTGTCTTCTGGATAGAACTAACTGTTTTGATTTTAATGAAGGAGGATGACCTGAGACTACTTGGCCAGGGGTATGCTGAGAGCCAAGGATGGCCTCTATAGATGTCATTTCCTTTATAGAACCTCTTCAATTGATTTGACTATTGAATATTTTCCAATTGTCCCCAAAGAAGAGTCTAAACTCTCTTGGTAAGTTGTTCCAGTGCCCAGCAAATTTTTGATTAAGAAATATTTCCATAAGTCTAAATCAAAATCTCTGGCGTGATTTACAGAAATTATATCTTTTGCTATACTCAATAGAAACAGTTAATTTCCCACAGTTAGGTAAAAGCCAATTTTGTAAGTATGAACAAATCTATTTGCATTTGTCATATATTTTTAAAAACAAGGCTAGAATTTTGTATTTTTCCTCCACTTTCTGTTTAACACATATTTTTCAATTCTGGTCAGACTTTTATTATCTGTATGTGGTTTATGCATGGCTTTTCCTAATTTGTGCTGAGAGATGTTCCTTGCTACTTTACTGAAATGTAATCACAGATCCAGTGTTCCTATGAAAGAACATAGGACCATGGGTCTAACCATATTGTATAGATTAACTGAGATTTTTTATTATTCTTACCACTTCACCTCATTGGTATGGAAAAACCGAGAGAGCTAGCTGTATTTGTTTTTAGACCAGTATTAGCAAGAATCTCTCATTCCCAGGCTTCTTGAGAATGATTCAGTGTTTAATCAATCAGTCAGTCATTGGATAAGTATTTATTAAGCACCTGCTTTATACCAGGTACTGTATTAGCCTTTGGGGACACAAATAGAAAGGTTTTGAAACAAACAATTCTATTTACAAAAGGTTTACATTCTAAAGAGTTGAAATTGTACAAGTACAAATATATGTACACAATGCATACACATAAAGAGAACTGCAAAAAATAATAAACTGAGACAAAGACCAAGAGAAACAGAGACTGAAAAAAGGGCAGTTTGGCTGAACTCCTAAATGTAGGAGGGAACATAATGCTTAATAAAGCTTGAAAGTTAGTTTGGGACCAGTTGATGGAGAGTTTGAAAAGCCAGAGGAATTTCTATGTTGTCTACCAAGTCAGGTTTGGCTTTTTAAATTTTTTTGCCTTTAATTTTGTGACTTCTCAGCCTTTCCTTATTTTATAGGAATGGTAGTGCCAATGACAGTAAATACCCTGTAAGCCCAGACCAAATAATAAACTGCACAGTAAATGAACTGCAAATATCTCACAGAGATACAGTAATTACATAACAAATGCTTCTTTGCTAAGCAATGAATTATAGGGCCCAATATCCTGTAATTACACACCATTTATATATCTGTTTAAATTACTGTGGATGCCACTTATCGTAATCACTTTGGTGATTAATCAAACATTATGTGCAATATGGAATGTTTCACAGTTCACAGGTGTGCATGTTTTTCCAAAGCTTGCCCTGCAGTGTCATATTGTACTTTTCTAGCTTTTACTTCAACAATATTTTGCCAAAGATTTTTTGAAATGAAGTTTTTTTTGAATATTTGAGTTTTTATCCTTTGGAAATATTTGAAAATATAGAAGCAATATGCTTTAAGACTTAAAAAAAAGGCTCTGTTAGGTACCTGCAACTCGCAGAGTCCATTCACCTCAAGGGGCGAATAAACTGAAATGAACTCATTTTGCCAAGCACTGGTCTTTGGGGTAAAGCCTGGAAATGTCCTTCTGGCCTTGCCTTGTCCTGAATGCACAGTACTGTCACAGAGCATTCAAGAGACACATCCTAGTTCACGGGGTACAGTTCCTATGAGGGGTACTGATCAGCCCTGAGGCCTTGAACGACAGGGATTAGCCCAGGCCAACTGGTCTGAGCTCTTGGAGTGTTGGCTGCCACAGAATTTATTATCTTACTGGCAATAGCAAGGAAGGGTCAAATCGGATTATTTTCAACAAATACAAGAATAATTTGAGAACAATAGCTGGCTGGGGGGATAACCTCATGCAAATGAAGGCTAGTGAATTATAGAGAGTCTGGCTTTGGGAAACACAATTTGATCACAATACCTCCAGATAACAATTACCACTGATTACAGTGTGCCCTCCTCTGCACCTGATAAAATGCCTCCAGCAGCAGTGGGCTCTAGGATTTTTTTTTCTTTTGCACATCTTACAAATTGCAATAGATTTTCCAAGGTTTATTTATCATCCGCTTTAATATAAGATTCTAGCTGTAGCCATATTCTTGAAATCTAATCTCCTGTCTCGTGTCTTTTAATCTAAAAGGGTGAATTCTTCCCTCTTCTAGTTCTGCAGAGCTGCCATTCAGTAGTCAGGAACCTTCCTATGCCCAGCATTTTATTGCATGGCAATTTGGACCCTGCCAGGCTGTTGCATGGTATGACAGAGCAGATCAAGGAAATGAAATATCTGGAAGTGATAATAAGGCGATTCAGAAAGCTGGCAGTGTAACTCTTGGGTAATTTAGTGACCAGGCTGTCAGGTAATTTACTGGCAGCATGACTCTGTGCAGTTGGCTGAGAAGAACTATAGCAATTGCTGGCTTCTTTTACCAAGAAAATGCATTGTCTCTTGGCTCAGTGAGTGCTGGGCTCCGTCAGATTCCGGGAAGCAGATTCACATCCTGGGAATATTCTAGGGGAAGAGGAATTGTTTTCTGTGTCCAAGGAAGAATGAGACAGGGCATGGTTTAGTGGACAGGGACTAGTCATGGAGTTAGGGGGCCTTGGGCTGAAGACTTGCCTCTGGCATATACTGCCTATGTCATCATGGGCAAATCAATTCACTTCTGATCATACTAGGCAATTCTCCAAGACTAAGTGTTACAAAGCAATTGCCAGTCTTCATAGTGCAAAGAGTGCCTAGTTAGTTTCCTCCACACCAAAGTCTCCCTATATTTTACAAAATCACATGTTATACAACGGAATGGGGTTGATTGGGTAGGTAAGGGGAGGAATATTATTAGGGTAGACTGGTGGATCTTCCTGTGACTACAGTGGGTAAAAAGGTACAATTGACCCTTCCTAGAACAATAAAGTACATGAAGACAAGAAAACAGCAAGTGACTATACAAGAGAACTAGAATATTTGAAATACCCTTTAATAAAAATATAAACATCTCGAGGACAGGGATTGGATTATATATTTTTTATTTTATTATTTTATTTTTTATTCAGAATATTTTTTCCATGGTTGCATGATTCATGATTCCCCCCCATCCCCATTACCTCCTCCTTCCTGGAGTTGACAAGCGGTTCCACTGGGTTATACATGTATCATTGTTCAAAACCTTTTTCCATGTTATTCATATTTGCAGTAAAGTGAACTTTTAATATCGAAATCCTAATCATATCCATATCAAACTTCGTGAATATGATCATGTTTTTCTTCTGCGTTTCTGCTCCCACAGTTCTTACTCTGTGGTCAGCATTCTTTCTCATAAGTTCCTCTGGATTGTCCTTTGTACTAGCATTATATATATTTTAATTTTTAAAACTGGAGCACCTGGCAAAAAAGTAGATATTTAATAAATACTTGCTATTGGTTGATTGATTGAAAAACATTGTCTACATTAATGAAATCCATCAAAGATTTAGTAAGCATTTGCTATGTGCAAATTACTGTTCAATGCTCTGGAGGCATGCATGAGCACATACACACCACACTAATGGTTTCCTGACCAAAAAAAACTTCTATGCCATGAATATTTTTAAATTACCCCTGATTAGTAAAGGAAAAAGTCAACAAAATGTAATGTCAGATTTTGAAATAAAAAAATAGAAATAAAAAAATTAGATTGAAAATAAAAATAAGTAAAATGGCTTGAACTATAGTGGGTATAGTTGGACAAAATGCTTGGAGTTATGTTACTTTGGAGAGGGTTTAGAAATTGAAAAACTTCAAGAGATATAAGTTCAGAAACTTCATGAAACACAGAAGAAGAGACAGCAGTATGATTTGGCACTTGTTGGGGCAGCCAGGAGGGAGCACATTAAATGACCAGAAGCAAGTCAGCTAGAAAATGCTGGAAAGCAATGAACAGCTTAAAAGACTGTGTGGGCAGATAGAAAGTGCTTAGAAAAGAAAGACATGATAAAGAGGATCTGGGTAGAATCCAGGAAAGGTTAGAACAAGTAAGTCCAGATTTGTTTGCTGCAGAAAGGGAAGTTTCTACCTATATCGGAGAGATACACCCAAGGCCAGACAGGAGTATCTGAAAGAAAAACTTAAGCCTTAGCCTTCTGACCATCAGAGGCAACCATCAGCATGTATAGTCCTATGCATGGTTTTATTAAGGTGCAATTCTGATCTCCATTTTCTTTTTTTTCTAATTACTTTGGTTTCTTTTCTCCTTCTATTCCTCCCTTTCTTTCTTCCTCTGTCCCTTTCTCTCTTCTCCCCTTCTCTCTTCCTTCCTTTTTCTCTCCTTACCTTCCTCCTTCCCCCATTTCCCTTCTTTCCTTTCTTCCTTCTTTTCTTCCTTCCATCCTTCTTTCCTTCCTTCTTCCCTCTCTTCTTCCCTCCCTCCCTCCCTTCCTTTCTTGCTTCCACAAAATTTTATTATCTACCATGCATAATTCATTATTCTGGGACCAAAAAAGGATGAAACCAAACATCCCCATCATCAAACAACTTTGCATCCAGGAGAGGGGCTAAAGATATATCAACAACTATTATAAGTTCCAAAATAATAAGTTCAGACCAATAAAGTATAGAAAACTCTCGCAGCTAAAGTGATTAAGGAATGTTTCACAGAGGAGTTAGAGTTGTCAAATGAGGATTTTCTTGGGCAAGAACAGGATTTTTTAATCTGGAATTCATTAATTTTTTTATTTATATAGAAGTTTTTCAATATAATTTGTTCCTTTTGTTATACATTTAAAGGTATGTATTTAAAAGTATTATTCAGAGAAGAGGTTCATGGACTTCACTAAGTCAAATGGGTATGAAATACAAAAAAAATGAAAGAAAAGATAGAAACCCTTTGTCTTAGGGTCACAGGTCCACTTTTCACTTTTCTTCTCAGGCTTCATACTTCATGCAAGAATAGAAATTCCAGTAAGTCTCTCATTTCTTTTTTGTTTATCTCTTTTGCCTTAAATTGAGTGTTTCTTAGCTACTGTCAGACCTACTAGGTATTTCTGAGCATTTGGTAGAAATCTATTCAGGAATAATAACAATATATTTGTAGAGAACCTCATAGTCACAAGTCACTCTCACACACCTAATTATAATATATATTAAAGTTCTATAATATAATTAGAATTCTCATTTATATAGTCTTTTCTTTACAGCAACCTTTTGAGTCAAGAAGTATATATTTTATATTTCCATTTCACAAATGAAGGGATTAAGGACCAGATGGTTTAAGCAACTTCCCTTTGATCACACTACTCCTTTAAATCCCTGTCAATATTTGAACTCAAGTCTCATGACTTCAAGTCAATTGTACCATTACACACAAGGTATGCATGGAGCACTAACACTTCTGATGAGTAGGCTTTCCAAGCCCTTTTCAGGGCTTCTCATCCTCCTTTGATGTCTATATACTAATTCACTTTTATAATTAGAGAATTAAGGATACCTTTCTGGAATATAAGTTGTATCCCAGTCCACTGGTATTCAGGGAAGACTAGCACCTCTGGACTGAAGGCTGCCAAGCCTTTTACAGGACTAGTAGTCTACCTTTTGTGTCCCCCTTTCATCCAACTCTCACCCTTGCCTCCAAGAAGGTGAAGAATGGACAATGGCCACACTCCAGTAAAACCATCTCAGCAGACAGGCAAAAACCAGGTTGAGAGTAACTGATAGTCCCCAGACCCATCATAATCTAGGGTGAGGTCTACATCAAGCATATAAATACTATCCCTGCTGGAATGAGGAGTTGAGAACAGTCTGTTCCCAGAGCCATGAAAGTGGCCTAAGTAGACATTTAGAGCTCAATCAGACATCCACTGCATCCTGGGCATTCACCAGTCATCCTGACTTTCATCTTGCCATTGGACATCAGTGAATCTGGAAGAGAGTGAGACTGAGGACTCTGTGCATCTCTGTCACACTTAAATCCATCTCACAAGGCAAGTTGAGATGCCACCCATAATGTCATTGGTCCTTCATGATGCAGAAAGAACTTCCCTTTAATTTTTATCTTCTTGACAATCCTCTGGGTTAGTCAGGGCAGGTATTGTTATCTCCACTATATAAATGGAGAAATAGAGGTACAAGATCAAAGAAACTAAGTGATCTCCTTGTAAACCCAAAGATAATAAGTAAGAACCCTAGATCTTGTGAGTCCCAGGCCAGTGTTTTTGTGAACCATATTCTATAGCAGCTACTTCACACCATTTAAATCCAGTAATATTTAGTCCTCCACTGGCTCTAGTTAGTCATTGGTAAAGTAGACATCTGTTACATATTCCTCATTGACTTTTGCTTTTTTTAAAGTTGGCTTTGTTTTACTTAGAATGGAAATTTATTTAGTAGAATTTTCTCGTCGATGTTTTTAAGACAGTATGTAGCATACTAGAATTATAATAAATATTAAATAATAATGCAAAACATTATCATAATGGGCACTAATTGTTCCTTTTATTTAGCTGTCTCAGAGGAAAGGTCATAAATTGAAATAGTATAGAGATAATTTATAGTCTTCTCAGGGACACTTCTAGGCAGGAGAGCCTGCCTGACTGAAACTTACATTTTCATTGTTGATGCCATACCTGAAAAAAAGAGATTTCAACATCTGAGCTTGTCATTCCCTCTTTTCATCAGCAGTAATTCAGCAAGACAAAACCAAGTCAACTCACAGGCCCATACTCATTTTAATGAAAGCATTTTCTCTCGTGAAAAAGTGCTGGATTGGAATCTAGAATTCCGACGACTCTCTCCTTTGCAAGCTGTGTGACCTTGGACAAATTACTTCTCCTTTCTGAGTCTTAGTCTCCTCCTGCAAAATGAAAGAATAGGTCTCATTTTTCCCCCCAAGGTCCTTTTCCAGCTCCAACATTCTAAGAATCTACCATTTTCATTACTTTGATTTAGTAGTCATTTCATGTTTGGGGCGTAACTTGAGAGAAACTCTGCCTTGGAAAAATAAAATCTGACTGACATTCAGTTGTTTAACAGTCATAGCTACAATATAAATTGACAAGGCTATAATTTGTAGGGTCATTTAAAAAGTATGTGAATAAGGTGTGTTGTTCGTCTACGAGGGGAATTTTTTTCCCAAAAAATATATGTATACTTAGTTACTTCATCACTCAAAGCCATTTCCATGACATTATTTCAAATATTGCTTCAGATACTAGCTGTGACCTTGGGCAAGTGACTTAATCTGTTTGTCTCATCTATAATGTGAGGATTACCATAGCACCTCCCTCAGGGTCAATGTGAGGCTAAAACAAGATATTTATTCTTACTGCTATTCTTGCTTTTCCTCCTCCACTTCCATTTCTTCCTTCTCTACTACTTACCACCACCACCACTACTACTACTACCACTACCACCACCACCACCACCACTACTACCACTACTACTGTTAAAATGATGGTTAAACTGTTATGATAGGTGGAGAGAACTCCAAGGGTGTGTTTGTTAGATAGACTTGTGTTTGTGTTAAGCCTATCTGGGTAACACTCTACCTTTGTCCTGAGGGCTTCAAGGGGAATATCCCTGTGATGCTAATGATACAGGGATGGACAGGAACCTGGGTACAGAAGAAGGACTTCTAAGGGGTTTGTTGATGATGGTTTGTCTGGCTTTAGCGAAATGCCAGACTCCACTCAGAAAATCCTTTCTATACCCAGTCCTGTCAGGGAGATCAACAATAGTGGACAGCCTAGGATTTAGCTTAACCAAAATTTAATAGTTGTCTCCCCAAATTTCCCCTCTCACCCACAACCCTAAACAGGTATTCACAAAGAACCTGTCTGACTTGTGGATATCTTAACAGGGTGGTTTATTGTAACATAGGTTCAAGGATAGGTGCAGAAAGTGTATAGAGTCCTTTAGCTAGGCCAAGCCAATGGCTTTGGCCAAATGTTCTTTCCTCCTTCCTCTAATCTGACATCTATCTAATCTACAGACAGGGAAGCAAAGGTCTTTCTCAGTTGGCACAGAGTTGGGCAGAAAGCTTCAGGCTGAGTTAGCAAGCCTCTAGGGTCTCAAAAACCCCCTTCAGCTGTAATGTCTGATCAGCCTCTTTGGTGTTATTCAGGAAAAGCAGGAACTCAATCAGATTTTCAAGGCACACAGGGAAAGATAGGGAAAACCCCAGGTATCCAAATCTGAATCCTGAGGTGAGGTAAAAAGTATCCCACTCAGTCCAGAGATGAAGCCCCCCTCTCAGTTCTATTTCCCACAAGCCTCTTCCAACTGCCACTCCTACTCTTCAAGCTTCCTTGCTTGCAACATTCCAAAGGTCTCCTTTCTGTGCCAAACCTTTCCTACACTACAACAGCTACTACTACCACCACCACCACCTCCTCCTCCTCCTCCTCCTCCTCCATGGCTTCCGCCGCCGCCCCGGAGGCTACTCTTCCAAAGCTCGGTG